>NW_027364966.1:0-153728 GCF_046119375.1 Phyllobates terribilis | reverse complement strand
AAATGCACAAACAGTAATTTCTCCGCATTGCAAGGTGCAATTCTGAAATTTTTTGCTTTTTCCTGCTCCTCTTAGCATGATAAAGAAGATTCAAAGAGAGTGAGATGCCAGCTCCTTTCATTCAGTCAGTAGCTTCAATCATTTCTGGACGTTTTTCAATGGCAAAAATCAATGAATATTGTAAATGCACAAACAGTAATTTCTCCGCATTGCAAGGTGCAATTCTGAAATTTTTTGCTTTTTCCTGCTCCTCTTAGCATGATAAAGAAGATTCAAAGAGAGTGAGATGTCAGCTCCTTTCATTCAGTCAGTAGCTTCAAACATTTCTGGTATATGAATAACATGATGTTTTTCAATGGCAAAAATCAATGAATATTGTAAATGCACAAACAGTAATTTCTCCGCATTGCAAGGTGCAATTCTGAAATTTTTTGCTTTTTCCTGCTCCTCTTAGCATGATAAAGAAGATTCAAAGAGAGTGAGATGCCAGCTACTTTCATTCAGTCAGTAGCTTCAATCATTTCTGGACGTTTTTCAATGGTAAAAATCAATGAATATTGTAAATGCACAAACAGTAATTTCTCCGCATTGCAAGGTGCAATTCTGAAATTTTTTGCTTTTTCCTGCTCCTCTTAGCATGATAAAGAAGATTCAAAGAGAGTGAGATGCCAGCTCCTTTCATTCAGTCAGTAGCTTCAATCATTTCTGGACGTTTTTCAATGGCAAAAACCAATGAATATTGTAAATGCACAAACAGTAATTTCTCCGCATTGCAAGGTGCAATTCTGAAATTTTTTGCTTTTTCCTGCTCCTCTTAGCATGATAAAGAAGATTCAAAGAGAGTGAGATGCCAGCTCCTTTCATTCAGTCAGTACCTTCAATCATTTCTGGACGTTTTTCAATGGCAAAAATCAATGAATATTGTAAATGCACAAACAGTAATTTCTCCGCATTGCAAGGTGCAATTCTGAAATTTTTTGCTTTTTCCTGCTCCTCTTAGCATGATAAAGAAGATTCAAAGAGAGTGAGATGCAAGCTCCTTTCATTCAGTCAGTAGCTTCAAACATTTCTGGTATATGAATAACATGATGTTTTTCAATGGCAAAAATCAATGAATATTGTAAATGCACAAACAGTAATTTCTCCGCATTGCAAGGTGCAATTCTGAAATTTTTTGCTTTTTCCTGCTCCTCTTAGCATGATAAAGAAGATTCAAAGAGAGTGAGATGCCAGCTCCTTTCATTCAGTCAGTAGCTTCAATCATTTCTGGACGTTTTTCAATGGCAAAAACCAATGAATATTGTAAATGCACAAACAGTAATTTCTCCGCATTGCAAGGTGCAATTCTGAAATTTTTTGCTTTTTCCTGCTCCTCTTAGCATGATAAAGAAGATTCAAAGAGAGTGAGATGCCAGCTCCTTTCATTCAGTCAGTACCTTCAATCATTTCTGGACGTTTTTCAATGGCAAAAATCAATGAATATTGTAAATGCACAAACTAATTTCTCCGCATTGCAAGGTGCAATTCTGAAATTTTTTGCTTTTTCCCGCTCCTCTTAGCATGATAAAGAAGATTCAAAGAGAGTGAGGTGCCAGCTCCTTTCATTCAGTCAGTAGCTTCAAACATTTCTGGTATATGAATAACATGTTTTTCAATGGCAAAAATCAATGAATATTGTAAATGCACAAACAGTAATTTCTCCGCATTGCAAGGTGCAATTCTGAAATTTTTTGCTTTTTCCTGCTCCTCTTAGCATGATAAAGAAGATTCAAAGAGAGTGAGATGCCAGCTCCTTTCATTCAGTCAGTAGCTTCAATCATTTCTGGACGTTTTTCAATGGCAAAAATCAATGAATATTGTAAATGCACAAACAGTAATTTCTCCGCATTGCAAGGTGCAATTCTGAAATTTTTTGCTTTTTCCTGCTCCTCTTAGCATGATAAAGAAGATTCAAAGAGAGTGAGATGTCAGCTCCTTTCATTCAGTCAGTAGCTTCAAACATTTCTGGTATATGAATAACATGATGTTTTTCAATGGCAAAAATCAATGAATATTGTAAATGCACAAACAGTAATTTCTCCGCATTGCAAGGTGCAATTCTGAAATTTTTTGCTTTTTCCTGCTCCTCTTAGCATGATAAAGAAGATTCAAAGAGAGTGAGATGCCAGCTCCTTTCATTCAGTCAGTAGCTTCAATCATTTCTGGATGTTTTTCAATGGCAAAAATCAATGAATATTGTAAATGCACAAACAGTAATTTCTCCGCATTGCAAGGTGCAATTCTGAAATTTTTTGCTTTTTCCTGCTCCTCTTAGCATGATAAAGAAGATTCAAAGAGAGTGAGATGCCAGCTCCTTTCATTCAGTCAGTACCTTCAATCATTTCTGGACGTTTTTCAATGGCAAAAATCAATGAATATTGTAAATGCACAAACTAATTTCTCCGCATTGCAAGGTGCAATTCTGAAATTTTTTGCTTTTTCCCGCTCCTCTTAGCATGATAAAGAAGATTCAAAGAGAGTGAGGTGCCAGCTCCTTTCATTCAGTCAGTAGCTTCAAACATTTCTGGTATATGAATAACATGTTTTTCAATGGCAAAAATCAATGAATATTGTAAATGCACAAACAGTAATTTCTCCGCATTGCAAGGTGCAATTCTGAAATTTTTTGCTTTTTCCTGCTCCTCTTAGCATGATAAAGAAGATTCAAAGAGAGTGAGATGCCAGCTCCTTTCATTCAGTCAGTAGCTTCAATCATTTCTGGACGTTTTTCAATGGCAAAAATCAATGAATATTGTAAATGCACAAACAGTAATTTCTCCGCATTGCAAGGTGCAATTCTGAAATTTTTTGCTTTTTCCTGCTCCTCTTAGCATGATAAAGAAGATTCAAAGAGAGTGAGATGTCAGCTCCTTTCATTCAGTCAGTAGCTTCAAACATTTCTGGTATATGAATAACATGATGTTTTTCAATGGCAAAAATCAATGAATATTGTAAATGCACAAACAGTAATTTCTCCGCATTGCAAGGTGCAATTCTGAAATTTTTTGCTTTTTCCTGCTCCTCTTAGCATGATAAAGAAGATTCAAAGAGAGTGAGATGCCAGCTCCTTTCATTCAGTCAGTAGCTTCAATCATTTCTGGACGTTTTTCAATGGCAAAAATCAATGAATATTGTAAATGCACAAACAGTAATTTCTCCGCATTGCAAGGTGCAATTCTGAAATTTTTTGCTTTTTCCTGCTCCTCTTAGCATGATAAAGAAGATTCAAAGAGAGTGAGATGTCAGCTCCTTTCATTCAGTCAGTAGCTTCAAACATTTCTGGTATATGAATAACATGATGTTTTTCAATGGCAAAAATCAATGAATATTGTAAATGCACAAACAGTAATTTCTCCGCATTGCAAGGTGCAATTCTGAAATTTTTTGCTTTTTCCTGCTCCTCTTAGCATGATAAAGAAGATTCAAAGAGAGTGAGATGCCAGCTCCTTTCATTCAGTCAGTAGCTTCAATCATTTCTGGATGTTTTTCAATGGCAAAAATCAATGAATATTGTAAATGCACAAACAGTAATTTCTCCGCATTGCAAGGTGCAATTCTGAAATTTTTTGCTTTTTCCTGCTCCTCTTAGCATGATAAAGAAGATTCAAAGAGAGTGAGATGCCAGCTCCTTTCGTTCAGTCAGTAGCTTCAATCATTTCTGGACGTTTTTCAATGGCAAAAATCATTGAATATTATAAATGCACAAACAGTAATTTCTCCGCATTGCAAGGTGCAATTCTGAAATTTTTTACTTTTTCCTGCTCCTCTTAGCATGATAAAGAAGATTCAAAGAGAGTGAGATGCCAGCTCCTTTCATTCAGTCAGTAGCTTCAATCATTTCTGGTATATGAATAACATGATGTTTTTCAATGGCAAAAATCAATGAATATTGTAAATGCACAAACAGTAATTTCTCCGCATTGCAAGGTGCAATTCTGAAATTTTTTGCTTTTTCCTGCTCCTCTTAGCATGATAAAGAAGATTCAAAGAGAGTGAGATGCCAGCTCCTTTCATTCAGTCAGTAGCTTCAAACATTTCTGGTATATGAATAACATGATGTTTTTCAATGGCAAAAATCAATGAATATTGTAAATGCACAAACAGTAATTTCTCCGCATTGCAAGGTGCAAGTCTGAAATTTTTTGCTTTTTCCTGCTCCTCTTAGCATGATAAAGAAGATTCAAAGAGAGTGAGATGCCAGCTACTTTCATTCAGTCAGTAGCTTCAATCATTTCTGGACGTTTTTCAATGGTAAAAATCAATGAATATTGTAAATGCACAAACAGTAATTTCTCCACATTGCAAGGTGCAATTCTGAAATTTTTTGCTTTTTCCTGCTCCTCTTAGCATGATAAAGAAGATTCAAAGAGAGTGAGATGCCAGCTCCTTTCATTCAGTCAGTAGCTTCAAACATTTCTGGTATATGAATAACATGATGTTTTTCAATGGCAAAAATCAATGAATATTGTAAATGCACAAACAGTAATTTCTCCGCATTGCAAGGTGCAATTCTGAAATTTTTTGCTTTTTCCTGCTCCTCTTAGCATGATAAAGAAGATTCAAAGAGAGTGAGATGCCAGCTCCTTTCATTCAGTCAGTAGCTTCAAACATTTCTGGTATATGAATAACATGATGTTTTTCAATGGCAAAAATCAATGAATATTGTAAATGCACAAACAGTAATTTCTCCGCATTGCAAGGTGCAAGTCTGAAATTTTTTGCTTTTTCCTGCTCCTCTTAGCATGATAAAGAAGATTCAAAGAGAGTGAGATGCCAGCTACTTTCATTCAGTCAGTAGCTTCAATCATTTCTGGACGTTTTTCAATGGTAAAAATCAATGAATATTGTAAATGCACAAACAGTAATTTCTCCGCATTGCAAGGTGCAATTCTGAAATTTTTTGCTTTTTCCTGCTCCTCTTAGCATGATAAAGAAGATTCAAAGAGAGTGAGATGCCAGCTCCTTTCATTCAGTCAGTAGCTTCAATCATTTCTGGACGTTTTTCAATGGCAAAAACCAATGAATATTGTAAATGCACAAACAGTAATTTCTCCGCATTGCAAGGTGCAATTCTGAAATTTTTTGCTTTTTCCTGCTCCTCTTAGCATGATAAAGAAGATTCAAAGAGAGTGAGATGCCAGCTCCTTTCATTCAGTCAGTACCTTCAATCATTTCTGGACGTTTTTCAATGGCAAAAATCAATGAATATTGTAAATGCACAAACAGTAATTTCTCCGCATTGCAAGGTGCAATTATGAAATTTTTTGCTTTTTCCTGCTCCTCTTAGCATGATAAAGAAGATTCAAAGAGAGTGAGATGCCAGCTCCTTTCATTCAGTCAGTAGCTTCAAACATTTCTGGTATATGAATAACATGATGTTTTTCAATGGCAAAAATCAATGAATATTGTAAATGCACAAACAGTAATTTCTCCGCATTGCAAGGTGCAATTCTGAAATTTTTTGCTTTTTCCTGCTCCTCTTAGCATGATAAAGAAGATTCAAAGAGAGTGAGATGCCAGCTCCTTTCATTCAGTCAGTAGCTTCAATCATTTCTGGATGTTTTTCAATGGCAAAAATCAATGAATATTGTAAATGCACAAACAGTAATTTCTCCGCATTGCAAGGTGCAATTCTGAAATTTTTTGCTTTTTCCTGCTCCTCTTAGCATGATAAAGAAGATTCAAAGAGAGTGAGATGTCAGCTCCTTTCATTCAGTCAGTAGCTTCAAACATTTCTGGTATATGAATAACATGATGTTTTTCAATGGCAAAAATCAATGAATATTGTAAATGCACAAACAGTAATTTCTCCGCATTGCAAGGTGCAATTCTGAAATTTTTTGCTTTTTCCTGCTCCTCTTAGCATGATAAAGAAGATTCAAAGAGAGTGAGATGCCAGCTCCTTTCATTCAGTCAGTAGCTTCAATCATTTCTGGATGTTTTTCAATGGCAAAAATCAATGAATATTGTAAATGCACAAACAGTAATTTCTCCGCATTGCAAGGTGCAATTCTGAAATTTTTTGCTTTTTCCTGCTCCTCTTAGCATGATAAAGAAGATTCAAAGAGAGTGAGATGCCAGCTCCTTTCATTCAGTCAGTAGCTTCAAACATTTCTGGTATATGAATAACATGATGTTTTTCAATGGCAAAAATAAATGAATATTGTAAATGCACAAACAGTAATTTCTCCGCATTGCAAGGTGCAAGTCAAGTCTGAAATTTTTTGCTTTTTCCTGCTCCTCTTAGCATGATAAAGAAGATTCAAAGAGAGTGAGATGCCAGCTACTTTCATTCAGTCAGTAGCTTCAATCATTTCTGGACGTTTTTCAATGGTAAAAATCAATGAATATTGTAAATGCACAAACAGTAATTTCTCCACATTGCAAGGTGCAATTCTGAAATTTTTTGCTTTTTCCTGCTCCTCTTAGCATGATAAAGAAGATTCAAAGAGGGTGAGATGCCAGCTCCTTTCATTCAGTCAGTAGCTTCAAACATTTCTGGTATATGAATAACATGATGTTTTTCAATGGCAAAAATCAATGAATATTGTAAATGCACAAACAGTAATTTCTCCGCATTGCAAGGTGCAATTCTGAAATTTTTTGCTTTTTCCTGCTCCTCTTAGCATGATAAAGAAGATTCAAAGAGAGTGAGATGCCAGCTCCTTTCATTCAGTCAGTAGCTTCAATCATTTCTGGATGTTTTTCAATGGCAAAAATCAATGAATATTGTAAATGCACAAACTGTAATTTCTCCGCATTGCAAGGTGCAATTCTGAAATTTTTTGCTTTTTCCTGCTCCTCTTAGCATGGTAAAGAAGATTCAAAGAGAGTGAGATGCCAGCTCCTTTCATTCAGTCAGTAGCTTCAATCATTTCTGGATGTTTTTCAGTGGCAAAAATCAATGAATATTGTAAATGCACAAACAGTAATTTCTCCGCATTGCAAGGTGCAATTCTGAAATTTTTTGCTTTTTCCTGCTCCTCTTAGCATGATAAAGAAGATTCAAAGAGAGTGAGATGCCAGCTCCTTTCATTCAGTCAGTACCTTCAATCATTTCTGGATGTTTTTCAATGGCAAAAATCAATGAATATTGTAAATGCACAAACAGTAATTTCTCCGCATTGCAAGGTGCAATTCTGAAATTTTTTGCTTTTTCCTGCTCCTCTTAGCATGATAAAGAAGATTCAAAGAGAGTGAGATGCCAGCTCCTTTCATTCAGTCAGTACCTTCAATCATTTCTGGACGTTTTTCAATGGCAAAAATCAATGAATATTGTAAATGCACAAACTAATTTCTCCGCATTGCAAGGTGCAATTCTGAAATTTTTTGCTTTTTCCCGCTCCTCTTAGCATGATAAAGAAGATTCAAAGAGAGTGAGGTGCCAGCTCCTTTCATTCAGTCAGTAGCTTCAAACATTTCTGGTATATGAATAACATGTTTTTCAATGGCAAAAATCAATGAATATTGTAAATGCACAAACAGTAATTTCTCCGCATTGCAAGGTGCAATTCTGAAATTTTTTGCTTTTTCCTGCTCCTCTTAGCATGATAAAGAAGATTCAAAGAGAGTGAGATGCCAGCTCCTTTCATTCAGTCAGTAGCTTCAATCATTTCTGGACGTTTTTCAATGGCAAAAATCAATGAATATTGTAAATGCACAAACAGTAATTTCTCCGCATTGCAAGGTGCAATTCTGAAATTTTTTGCTTTTTCCTGCTCCTCTTAGCATGATAAAGAAGATTCAAAGAGAGTGAGATGTCAGCTCCTTTCATTCAGTCAGTAGCTTCAAACATTTCTGGTATATGAATAACATGATGTTTTTCAATGGCAAAAATCAATGAATATTGTAAATGCACAAACAGTAATTTCTCCGCATTGCAAGGTGCAATTCTGAAATTTTTTGCTTTTTCCTGCTCCTCTTAGCATGATAAAGAAGATTCAAAGAGAGTGAGATGCCAGCTCCTTTCATTCAGTCAGTAGCTTCAATCATTTCTGGATGTTTTTCAATGGCAAAAATCAATGAATATTGTAAATGCACAAACAGTAATTTCTCCGCATTGCAAGGTGCAATTCTGAAATTTTTTGCTTTTTCCTGCTCCTCTTAGCATGATAAAGAAGATTCAAAGAGAGTGAGATGCCAGCTCCTTTCATTCAGTCAGTACCTTCAATCATTTCTGGACGTTTTTCAATGGCAAAAATCAATGAATATTGTAAATGCACAAACTAATTTCTCCGCATTGCAAGGTGCAATTCTGAAATTTTTTGCTTTTTCCCGCTCCTCTTAGCATGATAAAGAAGATTCAAAGAGAGTGAGGTGCCAGCTCCTTTCATTCAGTCAGTAGCTTCAAACATTTCTGGTATATGAATAACATGTTTTTCAATGGCAAAAATCAATGAATATTGTAAATGCACAAACAGTAATTTCTCCGCATTGCAAGGTGCAATTCTGAAATTTTTTGCTTTTTCCTGCTCCTCTTAGCATGATAAAGAAGATTCAAAGAGAGTGAGATGCCAGCTCCTTTCATTCAGTCAGTAGCTTCAATCATTTCTGGACGTTTTTCAATGGCAAAAATCAATGAATATTGTAAATGCACAAACAGTAATTTCTCCGCATTGCAAGGTGCAATTCTGAAATTTTTTGCTTTTTCCTGCTCCTCTTAGCATGATAAAGAAGATTCAAAGAGAGTGAGATGTCAGCTCCTTTCATTCAGTCAGTAGCTTCAAACATTTCTGGTATATGAATAACATGATGTTTTTCAATGGCAAAAATCAATGAATATTGTAAATGCACAAACAGTAATTTCTCCGCATTGCAAGGTGCAATTCTGAAATTTTTTGCTTTTTCCTGCTCCTCTTAGCATGATAAAGAAGATTCAAAGAGAGTGAGATGCCAGCTCCTTTCATTCAGTCAGTAGCTTCAATCATTTCTGGACGTTTTTCAATGGCAAAAATCAATGAATATTGTAAATGCACAAACAGTAATTTCTCCGCATTGCAAGGTGCAATTCTGAAATTTTTTGCTTTTTCCTGCTCCTCTTAGCATGATAAAGAAGATTCAAAGAGAGTGAGATGTCAGCTCCTTTCATTCAGTCAGTAGCTTCAAACATTTCTGGTATATGAATAACATGATGTTTTTCAATGGCAAAAATCAATGAATATTGTAAATGCACAAACAGTAATTTCTCCGCATTGCAAGGTGCAATTCTGAAATTTTTTGCTTTTTCCTGCTCCTCTTAGCATGATAAAGAAGATTCAAAGAGAGTGAGATGCCAGCTCCTTTCATTCAGTCAGTAGCTTCAATCATTTCTGGATGTTTTTCAATGGCAAAAATCAATGAATATTGTAAATGCACAAACAGTAATTTCTCCGCATTGCAAGGTGCAATTCTGAAATTTTTTGCTTTTTCCTGCTCCTCTTAGCATGATAAAGAAGATTCAAAGAGAGTGAGATGCCAGCTCCTTTCGTTCAGTCAGTAGCTTCAATCATTTCTGGACGTTTTTCAATGGCAAAAATCATTGAATATTATAAATGCACAAACAGTAATTTCTCCGCATTGCAAGGTGCAATTCTGAAATTTTTTACTTTTTCCTGCTCCTCTTAGCATGATAAAGAAGATTCAAAGAGAGTGAGATGCCAGCTCCTTTCATTCAGTCAGTAGCTTCAATCATTTCTGGTATATGAATAACATGATGTTTTTCAATGGCAAAAATCAATGAATATTGTAAATGCACAAACAGTAATTTCTCCGCATTGCAAGGTGCAATTCTGAAATTTTTTGCTTTTTCCTGCTCCTCTTAGCATGATAAAGAAGATTCAAAGAGAGTGAGATGCCAGCTCCTTTCATTCAGTCAGTAGCTTCAAACATTTCTGGTATATGAATAACATGATGTTTTTCAATGGCAAAAATCAATGAATATTGTAAATGCACAAACAGTAATTTCTCCGCATTGCAAGGTGCAAGTCTGAAATTTTTTGCTTTTTCCTGCTCCTCTTAGCATGATAAAGAAGATTCAAAGAGAGTGAGATGCCAGCTACTTTCATTCAGTCAGTAGCTTCAATCATTTCTGGACGTTTTTCAATGGTAAAAATCAATGAATATTGTAAATGCACAAACAGTAATTTCTCCACATTGCAAGGTGCAAATCTGAAATTTTTTGCTTTTTCCTGCTCCTCTTAGCATGATAAAGAAGATTCAAAGAGAGTGAGATGCCAGCTCCTTTCATTCAGTCAGTAGCTTCAAACATTTCTGGTATATGAATAACATGATGTTTTTCAATGGCAAAAATCAATGAATATTGTAAATGCACAAACAGTAATTTCTCCGCATTGCAAGGTGCAATTCTGAAATTTTTTGCTTTTTCCTGCTCCTCTTAGCATGATAAAGAAGATTCAAAGAGAGTGAGATGCCAGCTCCTTTCATTCAGTCAGTAGCTTCAAACATTTCTGGTATATGAATAACATGATGTTTTTCAATGGCAAAAATCAATGAATATTGTAAATGCACAAACAGTAATTTCTCCGCATTGCAAGGTGCAAGTCTGAAATTTTTTGCTTTTTCCTGCTCCTCTTAGCATGATAAAGAAGATTCAAAGAGAGTGAGATGCCAGCTACTTTCATTCAGTCAGTAGCTTCAATCATTTCTGGACGTTTTTCAATGGTAAAAATCAATGAATATTGTAAATGCACAAACAGTAATTTCTCCGCATTGCAAGGTGCAATTCTGAAATTTTTTGCTTTTTTTTGCTCCTCTTAGCATGATAAAGAAGATTCAAAGAGAGTGAGATGCCAGCTCCTTTCATTCAGTCAGTAGCTTCAATCATTTCTGGACGTTTTTCAATGGCAAAAACCAATGAATATTGTAAATGCACAAACAGTAATTTCTCCGCATTGCAAGGTGCAATTCTGAAATTTTTTGCTTTTTCCTGCTCCTCTTAGCATGATAAAGAAGATTCAAAGAGAGTGAGATGCCAGCTCCTTTCATTCAGTCAGTACCTTCAATCATTTCTGGACGTTTTTCAATGGCAAAAATCAATGAATATTGTAAATGCACAAACAGTAATTTCTCCGCATTGCAAGGTGCAATTATGAAATTTTTTGCTTTTTCCTGCTCCTCTTAGCATGATAAAGAAGATTCAAAGAGAGTGAGATGCCAGCTCCTTTCATTCAGTCAGTAGCTTCAAACATTTCTGGTATATGAATAACATGATGTTTTTCAATGGCAAAAATCAATGAATATTGTAAATGCACAAACAGTAATTTCTCCGCATTGCAAGGTGCAATTCTGAAATTTTTTGCTTTTTCCTGCTCCTCTTAGCATGATAAAGAAGATTCAAAGAGAGTGAGATGCCAGCTCCTTTCATTCAGTCAGTAGCTTCAAACATTTCTGGTATATGAATAACATGATGTTTTTCAATGGCAAAAATCAATGAATATTGTAAATGCACAAACAGTAATTTCTCCGCATTGCAAGGTGCAAGTCTGAAATTTTTTGCTTTTTCCTGCTCCTCTTAGCATGATAAAGAAGATTCAAAGAGAGTGAGATGCCAGCTACTTTCATTCAGTCAGTAGCTTCAATCATTTCTGGACGTTTTTCAATGGTAAAAATCAATGAATATTGTAAATGCACAAACAGTAATTTCTCCACATTGCAAGGTGCAATTCTGAAATTTTTTGCTTTTTCCTGCTCCTCTTAGCATGATAAAGAAGATTCAAAGAGAGTGAGATGCCAGCTCCTTTCATTCAGTCAGTAGCTTCAAACATTTCTGGTATATGAATAACATGATGTTTTTCAATGGCAAAAATCAATGAATATTGTAAATGCACAAACAGTAATTTCTCCGCATTGCAAGGTGCAATTCTGAAATTTTTTGCTTTTTCCTGCTCCTCTTAGCATGATAAAGAAGATTCAAAGAGAGTGAGATGCCAGCTCCTTTCATTCAGTCAGTAGCTTCAAACATTTCTGGTATATGAATAACATGATGTTTTTCAATGGCAAAAATCAATGAATATTGTAAATGCACAAACAGTAATTTCTCCGCATTGCAAGGTGTAAGTCTGAAATTTTTTGCTTTTTCCTGCTCCTCTTAGCATGATAAAGAAGATTCAAAGAGAGTGAGATGCCAGCTACTTTCATTCAGTCAGTAGCTTCAATCATTTCTGGACGTTTTTCAATGGTAAAAATCAATGAATATTGTAAATGCACAAACAGTAATTTCTCCGCATTGCAAGGTGCAATTCTGAAATTTTTTGCTTTTTTTTGCTCCTCTTAGCATGATAAAGAAGATTCAAAGAGAGTGAGATGCCAGCTCCTTTCATTCAGTCAGTAGCTTCAATCATTTCTGGACGTTTTTCAATGGCAAAAACCAATGAATATTGTAAATGCACAAACAGTAATTTCTCCGCATTGCAAGGTGCAATTCTGAAATTTTTTGCTTTTTCCTGCTCCTCTTAGCATGATAAAGAAGATTCAAAGAGAGTGAGATGCCAGCTCCTTTCATTCAGTCAGTACCTTCAATCATTTCTGGACGTTTTTCAATGGCAAAAATCAATGAATATTGTAAATGCACAAACAGTAATTTCTCCGCATTGCAAGGTGCAATTATGAAATTTTTTGCTTTTTCCTGCTCCTCTTAGCATGATAAAGAAGATTCAAAGAGAGTGAGATGCCAGCTCCTTTCATTCAGTCAGTAGCTTCAAACATTTCTGGTATATGAATAACATGATGTTTTTCAATGGCAAAAATCAATGAATATTGTAAATGCACAAACAGTAATTTCTCCGCATTGCAAGGTGCAATTCTGAAATTTTTTGCTTTTTCCTGCTCCTCTTAGCATGATAAAGAAGATTCAAAGAGAGTGAGATGCCAGCTCCTTTCATTCAGTCAGTAGCTTCAATCATTTCTGGATGTTTTTCAATGGCAAAAATCAATGAATATTGTAAATGCACAAACAGTAATTTCTCCGCATTGCAAGGTGCAATTCTGAAATTTTTTGCTTTTTCCTGCTCCTCTTAGCATGATAAAGAAGATTCAAAGAGAGTGAGATGTCAGCTCCTTTCATTCAGTCAGTAGCTTCAAACATTTCTGGTATATGAATAACATGATGTTTTTCAATGGCAAAAATCAATGAATATTGTAAATGCACAAACAGTAATTTCTCCGCATTGCAAGGTGCAATTCTGAAATTTTTTGCTTTTTCCTGCTCCTCTTAGCATGATAAAGAAGATTCAAAGAGAGTGAGATGCCAGCTCCTTTCATTCAGTCAGTAGCTTCAATCATTTCTGGATGTTTTTCAATGGCAAAAATCAATGAATATTGTAAATGCACAAACAGTAATTTCTCCGCATTGCAAGGTGCAATTCTGAAATTTTTTGCTTTTTCCTGCTCCTCTTAGCATGATAAAGAAGATTCAAAGAGAGTGAGATGCCAGCTCCTTTCATTCAGTCAGTAGCTTCAAACATTTCTGGTATATGAATAACATGATGTTTTTCAATGGCAAAAATAAATGAATATTGTAAATGCACAAACAGTAATTTCTCCGCATTGCAAGGTGCAAGTCAAGTCTGAAATTTTTTGCTTTTTCCTGCTCCTCTTAGCATGATAAAGAAGATTCAAAGAGAGTGAGATGCCAGCTACTTTCATTCAGTCAGTAGCTTCAATCATTTCTGGACGTTTTTCAATGGTAAAAATCAATGAATATTGTAAATGCACAAACAGTAATTTCTCCACATTGCAAGGTGCAATTCTGAAATTTTTTGCTTTTTCCTGCTCCTCTTAGCATGATAAAGAAGATTCAAAGAGGGTGAGATGCCAGCTCCTTTCATTCAGTCAGTAGCTTCAAACATTTCTGGTATATGAATAACATGATGTTTTTCAATGGCAAAAATCAATGAATATTGTAAATGCACAAACAGTAATTTCTCCGCATTGCAAGGTGCAATTCTGAAATTTTTTGCTTTTTCCTGCTCCTCTTAGCATGATAAAGAAGATTCAAAGAGAGTGAGATGCCAGCTCCTTTCATTCAGTCAGTAGCTTCAATCATTTCTGGATGTTTTTCAATGGCAAAAATCAATGAATATTGTAAATGCACAAACTGTAATTTCTCCGCATTGCAAGGTGCAATTCTGAAATTTTTTGCTTTTTCCTGCTCCGCTTAGCATGGTAAAGAAGATTCAAAGAGAGTGAGATGCCAGCTCCTTTCATTCAGTCAGTAGCTTCAATCATTTCTGGATGTTTTTCAGTGGCAAAAATCAATGAATATTGTAAATGCACAAACAGTAATTTTTCCGCATTGCAAGGTGCAATTCTGAAATTTTTTGCTTTTTCCTGCTCCTCTTAGCATGATAAAGAAGATTCAAAGAGAGTGAGATGCCAGCTCCTTTCATTCAGTCAGTACCTTCAATCATTTCTGGATGTTTTTCAATGGCAAAAATCAATGAATATTGTAAATGCACAAACAGTAATTTCTCCGCATTGCAAGGTGCAATTCTGAAATTTTTTGCTTTTTCCCGCTCCTCTTAGCATGATAAAGAAGATTCAAAGAGAGTGAGGTGCCAGCTCCTTTCATTCAGTCAGTAGCTTCAAACATTTCTGGTATATGAATAACATGTTTTTCAATGGCAAAAATCAATGAATATTGTAAATGCACAAACAGTAATTTCTCCGCATTGCAAGGTGCAATTCTGAAATTTTTTGATTTTTCCTGCTCCTCTTAGCATGATAAAGAAGATTCAAAGAGAGTGAGATGCCAGCTCCTTTCATTCAGTCAGTAGCTTCAATCATTTCTGGACGTTTTTCAATGGCAAAAATCAATGAATATTGTAAATGCACAAACAGTAATTTCTCCGCATTGCAAGGTGCAATTCTGAAATTTTTTGCTTTTTCCTGCTCCTCTTAGCATGATAAAGAAGATTCAAAGAGAGTGAGATGCCAGCTCCTTTCATTCAGTCAGTAGCTTCAATCATTTCTGGACGTTTTTCAATGGCAAAAATCAATGAATATTGTAAATGCACAAACAGTAATTTCTCCGCATTGCAAGGTGCAATTCTGAAATTTTTTCTTTTTCCTGCTCCTCTTAGCATGATGAAGAAGATTCAAAGAGAGTGAGATGCCAGCTCCTTTCATTCAGTCAGTAGCTTCAAACATTTCTGGTATATGAATAACATGATGTTTTTCAATGGCAAAAATCAATGAATATTGTAAATGCACAAACAGTAATTTCTCCGCATTGCAAGGTGCAAGTCTGAAATTTTTTGCTTTTTCCTGCTCCTCTTAGCATGATAAAGAAGATTCAAAGAGAGTGAGATGCCAGTTACTTTCATTCAGTCAGTAGCTTCAATCATTTCTGGACGTTTTTCAATGGTAAAAATCAATGAATATTGTAAATGCACAAACAGTAATTTCTCCACATTGCAAGGTGCAATTCTGAAATTTTTTGCTTTTTCCTGCTCCTCTTAGCATGATAAAGAAGATTCAAAGAGAGTGAGATGCCAGCTCCTTTCATTCAGTCAGTAGCTTCAAACATTTCTGGTATATGAATAACATGATGTTTTTCAATGGCAAAAATCAATGAATATTGTAAATGCACAAACAGTAATTTCTCCGCATTGCAAGGTGCAATTCTGAAATTTTTTGCTTTTTCCTGCTCCTCTTAGCATGATAAAGAAGATTCAAAGAGAGTGAGATGCCAGCTCCTTTCATTCAGTCAGTAGCTTCAATCATTTCTGGATGTTTTTCAATGGCAAAAATCAATGAATATTGTAAATGCACAAACTGTAATTTCTCCGCATTGCAAGGTGCAATTCTGAAATTTTTTGCTTTTTCCTGCTCCTCTTAGCATGATAAAGAAGATTCAAAGAGAGTGAGATGCCAGCTCCTTTCATTCAGTCAGTAGCTTCAATCATTTCTGGACGTTTTTCAATGGCAAAAACCAATGAATATTGTAAATGCACAAACAGTAATTTCTCCGCATTGCAAGGTGCAATTCTGAAATTTTTTGCTTTTTCCTGCTCCTCTTAGCATGATAAAGAAGATTCAAAGAGAGTGAGATGCCAGCTCCTTTCATTCAGTCAGTACCTTCAATCATTTCTGGACGTTTTTCAATGGCAAAAATCAATGAATATTGTAAATGCACAAACAGTAATTTCTCCGCATTGCAAGGTGCAATTCTGAAATTTTTTGCTTTTTCCCGCTCCTCTTAGCATGATAAAGAAGATTCAAAGAGAGTGAGGTGCCAGCTCCTTTCATTCAGTCAGTAGCTTCAAACATTTCTGGTATATGAATAACATGTTTTTCAATGGCAAAAATCAATGAATATTGTAAATGCACAAACAGTAATTTCTCCGCATTGCAAGGTGCAATTCTGAAATTTTTTGCTTTTTCCTGCTCCTCTTAGCATGATAAAGAAGATTCAAAGAGAGTGAGATGCCAGCTCCTTTCATTCAGTCAGTAGCTTCAATCATTTCTGGACGTTTTTCAATGGCAAAAATCAATGAATATTGTAAATGCACAAACAGCAATTTCTCCGCATTGCAAGGTGCAATTCTGAAATTTTTTGCTTTTTCCTGCTCCTCTTAGCATGATAAAGAAGATTCAAAGAGAGTGAGATGTCAGCTCCTTTCATTCAGTCAGTAGCTTCAAACATTTCTGGTATATGAATAACATGATGTTTTTCAATGGCAAAAATCAATGAATATTGTAAATGCACAAACAGTAATTTCTCCGCATTGCAAGGTGCAATTCTGAAATTTTTTGCTTTTTCCTGCTCCTCTTAGCATGATAAAGAAGATTCAAAGAGAGTGAGATGCCAGCTCCTTTCATTCAGTCAGTAGCTTCAATCATTTCTGGATGTTTTTCAATGGCAAAAATCAATGAATATTGTAAATGCACAAACAGTAATTTCTCCGCATTGCAAGGTGCAATTCTGAAATTTTTTGCTTTTTCCTGCTCCTCTTAGCATGATAAAGAAGATTCAAAGAGAGTGAGATGCCAGCTCCTTTCGTTCAGTCAGTAGCTTCAATCATTTCTGGACGTTTTTCAATGGCAAAAATCATTGAATATTATAAATGCACAAACAGTAATTTCTCCGCATTGCAAGGTGCAATTCTGAAATTTTTTACTTTTTCCTGCTCCTCTTAGCATGATAAAGAAGATTCAAAGAGAGTGAGATGCCAGCTCCTTTCATTCAGTCAGTAGCTTCAATCATTTCTGGTATATGAATAACATGATGTTTTTCAATGGCAAAAATCAATGAATATTGTAAATGCACAAACAGTAATTTCTCCGCATTGCAAGGTGCAATTCTGAAATTTTTTGCTTTTTCCTGCTCCTCTTAGCATGATAAAGAAGATTCAAAGAGAGTGAGATGCCAGCTCCTTTCATTCAGTCAGTAGCTTTAATCATTTCTGGATGTTTTTCAATGGCAAAAATCAATGAATATTGTAAATGCACAAACAGTAATTTCTCCGCATTGCAAGGTGCAATTCTGAAATTTTTTGCTTTTTCCTGCTCCTCTTAGCATGATAAAGAAGATTCAAAGAGAGTGAGATGCCAGCTCCTTTCGTTCAGTCAGTAGCTTCAATCATTTCTGGACGTTTTTCAATGGCAAAAATCATTGAATATTATAAATGCACAAACAGTAATTTCTCCGCATTGCAAGGTGCAATTCTGAAATTTTTTACTTTTTCCTGCTCCTCTTAGCATGATAAAGAAGATTCAAAGAGAGTGAGATGCCAGCTCCTTTCATTCAGTCAGTAGCTTCAATCATTTCTGGTATATGAATAACATGATGTTTTTCAATGGCAAAAATCAATGAATATTGTAAATGCACAAACAGTAATTTCTCCGCATTGCAAGGTGCAATTCTGAAATTTTTTGCTTTTTCCTGCTCCTCTTAGCATGATAAAGAAGATTCAAAGAGAGTGAGATGCCAGCTCCTTTCATTCAGTCAGTAGCTTCAAACATTTCTGGTATATGAATAACATGATGTTTTTCAATGGCAAAAATCAATGAATATTGTAAATGCACAAACAGTAATTTCTCCGCATTGCAAGGTGCAAGTCTGAAATTTTTTGCTTTTTCCTGCTCCTCTTAGCATGATAAAGAAGATTCAAAGAGAGTGAGATGCCAGCTACTTTCATTCAGTCAGTAGCTTCAATCATTTCTGGATGTTTTTCAATGGTAAAAATCAATGAATATTGTAAATGCACAAACAGTAATTTCTCCACATTGCAAGGTGCAATTCTGAAATTTTTTGCTTTTTCCTGCTCCTCTTAGCATGATAAAGAAGATTCACAGAGAGTGAGATGCCAGCTCCTTTCATTCAGTCAGTAGCTTCAAACATTTCTGGTATATGAATAACATGATGTTTTTCAATGGCAAAAATCAATGAATATTGTAAATGCACAAACAGTAATTTCTCCGCATTGCAAGGTGCAATTCTGAAATTTTTTGCTTTTTCCTGCTCCTCTTAGCATGATAAAGAAGATTCAAAGAGAGTGAGATGCCAGCTCCTTTCATTCAGTCAGTAGCTTCAATCATTTCTGGACGTTTTTCAATGGCAAAAACCAATGAATATTGTAAATGCACAAACAGTAATTTCTCCGCATTGCAAGGTGCAATTCTGAAATTTTTTGCTTTTTCCTGCTCCTCTTAGCATGATAAAGAAGATTCAAAGAGAGTGAGATGCCAGCTCCTTTCATTCAGTCAGTACCTTCAATCATTTCTGGACGTTTTTCAATGGCAAAAATCAATGAATATTGTAAATGCACAAACAGTAATTTCTCCGCATTGCAAGGTGCAATTCTGAAATTTTTTGCTTTTTCCTGCTCCTCTTAGCATGATAAAGAAGATTCAAAGAGAGTGAGATGCCAGCTCCTTTCATTCAGTCAGTAGCTTCAAACATTTCTGGTATATGAATAACATGATGTTTTTCAATGGCAAAAATCAATGAATATTGTAAATGCACAAACAGTAATTTCTCCGCATTGCAAGGTGCAATTCTGAAATTTTTTGCTTTTTCCTGCTCCTCTTAGCATGATAAAGAAGATTCAAAGAGAGTGAGATGCCAGCTCCTTTCATTCAGTCAGTAGCTTCAATCATTTCTGGATGTTTTTCATTGGCAAAAATCAATGAATATTGTAAATGCACAAACAGTAATTTCTCCGCATTGCAAGGTGCAATTCTGAAATTTTTTGCTTTTTCCTGCTCTTCTTAGCATGATAAAGAAGATTCAAAGAGAGTGAGATGTCAGCTCCTTTCATTCAGTCAGTAGCTTCAAACATTTCTGGTATATGAATAACATGATGTTTTTCAATGGCAAAAATCAATGAATATTGTAAATGCACAAACAGTAATTTCTCCGCATTGCAAGGTGCAATTCTGAAATTTTTTGCTTTTTCCTGCTCCTCTTAGCATGATAAAGAAGATTCAAAGAGAGTGAGATGCCAGCTCCTTTCGTTCAGTCAGTAGCTTCAATCATTTCAGGACGTTTTTCAATGGCAAAAATCATTGAATATTATAAATGCACAAACAGTAATTTCTCCGCATTGCAAGGTGCAATTCTGAAATTTTTTTTACTTTTTCCTGCTCCTCTTAGCATGATAAAGAAGATTCAAAGAGAGTGAGATGCCAGCTCCTTTCATTCAGTCAGTAGCTTCAATCATTTCTGGTATATGAATAACATGATGTTTTTCAATGGCAAAAATCAATGAATATTGTAAATGCACAAACAGTAATTTCTCCGCATTGCAAGGTGCAAGTCTGAAATTTTTTGCTTTTTCCTGCTCCTCTTAGCATGATAAAGAAGATTCAAAGAGAGTGAGATGCCAGCTACTTTCATTCAGTCAGTAGCTTCAATCATTTCTGGACGTTTTTCAATGGTAAAAATCAATGAATATTGTAAATGCACAAACAGTAATTTCTCCACATTGCAAGGTGCAATTCTGAAATTTTTTGCTTTTTCCTGCTCCTCTTAGCATGATAAAGAAGATTCAAAGAGAGTGAGATGCCAGCTCCTTTCATTCAGTCAGTAGCTTCAAACATTTCTGGTATATGAATAACATGATGTTTTTCAATGGCAAAAATCAATGAATATTGTAAATGCACAAACAGTAATTTCTCCGCATTGCAAGGTGCAATTCTGAAATTTTTTGCTTTTTCCTGCTACTCTTAGCATGATAAAGAAGATTCAAAGAGAGTGAGGTGCCAGCTCCTTTCATTCAGTCAGTAGCTTCAAACATTTCTGGTATATGAATAACATGTTTTTCAATTGCAAAAATCAATGAATATTGTAAATGCACAAACAGTAATTTCTCCGCATTGCAAGGTGCAATTCTGAAATTTTTTGCTTTTTCCTGCTCCTCTTAGCATGATAAAGAAGATTCAAAGAGAGTGAGATGCCAGCTCCTTTCGTTCAGTCAGTAGCTTCAATCATTTCTGGACGTTTTTCAATGGCAAAAATCATTGAATATTATAAATGCACAAACAGTAATTTCTCCGCATTGCAAGGTGCAATTCTGAAATTTTTTGCTTTTTCCCGCTCCTCTTAGCATGATAAAGAAGATTCAAAGAGAGTGAGGTGCCAGCTCCTTTCATTCAGTCAGTAGCTTCAAACATTTCTGGTATATGAATAACATGATGTTTTTCAATGGCAAAAATCAATGAATATTGTAAATGCACAAACAGTAATTTCTCCGCATTGCAAGGTGCAATTCTGAAATTTTTTGCTTTTTCCTGCTCCTCTTAGCATGATAAAGAAGATTCAAAGAGAGTGAGATGCCAGCTCCTTTCATTCAGTCAGTAGCTTCAATCATTTCTGGATGTTTTTCAATGGCAAAAATCAATGAATATTGTAAATGCACAAACAGTAATTTCTCCGCATTGCAAGGTGCAATTCTGAAATTTTTTGCTTTTTCCTGCTCCTCTTAGCATGATAAAGAAGATTCAAAGAGAGTGAGATGCCAGCTCCTTTCGTTCAGTCAGTAGCTTCAATCATTTCTGGACGTTTTTCAATGGCAAAAATCATTGAATATTATAAATGCACAAACAGTAATTTCTCCGCATTGCAAGGTGCAATTCTGAAATTTTTTGCTTTTTCCCGCTCCTCTTAGCATGATAAAGAAGATTCAAAGAGAGTGAGGTGCCAGCTCCTTTCATTCAGTCAGTAGCTTCAAACATTTCTGGTATATGAATAACATGATGTTTTTCAATGGCAAAAATCAATGAATATTGTAAATGCACAAACAGTAATTTCTCCGCATTGCAAGGTGCAATTCTGAAATTTTTTGCTTTTTCCTGCTCCTCTTAGCATGATAAAGAAGATTCAAAGAGAGTGAGATGCCAGCTCCTTTCATTCAGTCAGTAGCTTCAATCATTTCTGGATGTTTTTCAATGGCAAAAATCAATGAATATTGTAAATGCACAAACTGTAATTTCTCCGCATTGCAAGGTGCAATTCTGAAATTTTTTGCTTTTTCCTGCTCCTCTTAGCATGGTAAAGAAGATTCAAAGAGAGTGAGATGCCAGCTCCTTTCATTCAGTCAGTAGCTTCAATCATTTCTGGATGTTTTTCAGTGGCAAAAATCAATGAATATTGTAAATGCACAAACAGTAATTTCTCCGCATTGCAAGGTGCAATTCTGAAATTTTTTGCTTTTTCCTGCTCCTCTTAGCATGATAAAGAAGATTCAAAGAGAGTGAGATGCCAGCTCCTTTCATTCAGTCAGTACCTTCAATCATTTCTGGATGTTTTTCAATGGCAAAAATCAATGAATATTGTAAATGCACAAACAGTAATTTCTCCGCATTGCAAGGTGCAATTCTGAAATTTTTTGCTTTTTCCCGCTCCTCTTAGCATGATAAAGAAGATTCAAAGAGAGTGAGGTGCCAGCTCCTTTCATTCAGTCAGTAGCTTCAAACATTTCTGGTATATGAATAACATGTTTTTCAATGGCAAAAATCAATGAATATTGTAAATGCACAA
Source organism: Phyllobates terribilis (assembly GCF_046119375.1). Lineage (NCBI taxonomy): Eukaryota > Metazoa > Chordata > Amphibia > Anura > Dendrobatidae > Phyllobates > Phyllobates terribilis. The sequence goes on along the minus strand of NW_027364966.1, from coordinate 131,710 downwards.
ACAGTAATTTCTCCGCATTGCAAGGTGCAATTCTGAAATTTTTTGATTTTTCCTGCTCCTCTTAGCATGATAAAGAAGATTCAAAGAGAGTGAGATGCCAGCTCCTTTCATTCAGTCAGTAGCTTCAATCATTTCTGGACGTTTTTCAATGGCAAAAATCAATGAATATTGTAAATGCACAAACAGTAATTTCTCCGCATTGCAAGGTGCAATTCTGAAATTTTTTGCTTTTTCCTGCTCCTCTTAGCATGATAAAGAAGATTCAAAGAGAGTGAGATGCCAGCTCCTTTCATTCAGTCAGTAGCTTCAATCATTTCTGGACGTTTTTCAATGGCAAAAATCAATGAATATTGTAAATGCACAAACAGTAATTTCTCCGCATTGCAAGGTGCAATTCTGAAATTTTTTCTTTTTCCTGCTCCTCTTAGCATGATGAAGAAGATTCAAAGAGAGTGAGATGCCAGCTCCTTTCATTCAGTCAGTAGCTTCAAACATTTCTGGTATATGAATAACATGATGTTTTTCAATGGCAAAAATCAATGAATATTGTAAATGCACAAACAGTAATTTCTCCGCATTGCAAGGTGCAAGTCTGAAATTTTTTGCTTTTTCCTGCTCCTCTTAGCATGATAAAGAAGATTCAAAGAGAGTGAGATGCCAGTTACTTTCATTCAGTCAGTAGCTTCAATCATTTCTGGACGTTTTTCAATGGTAAAAATCAATGAATATTGTAAATGCACAAACAGTAATTTCTCCACATTGCAAGGTGCAATTCTGAAATTTTTTGCTTTTTCCTGCTCCTCTTAGCATGATAAAGAAGATTCAAAGAGAGTGAGATGCCAGCTCCTTTCATTCAGTCAGTAGCTTCAAACATTTCTGGTATATGAATAACATGATGTTTTTCAATGGCAAAAATCAATGAATATTGTAAATGCACAAACAGTAATTTCTCCGCATTGCAAGGTGCAATTCTGAAATTTTTTGCTTTTTCCTGCTCCTCTTAGCATGATAAAGAAGATTCAAAGAGAGTGAGATGCCAGCTCCTTTCATTCAGTCAGTAGCTTCAATCATTTCTGGATGTTTTTCAATGGCAAAAATCAATGAATATTGTAAATGCACAAACTGTAATTTCTCCGCATTGCAAGGTGCAATTCTGAAATTTTTTGCTTTTTCCTGCTCCTCTTAGCATGATAAAGAAGATTCAAAGAGAGTGAGATGCCAGCTCCTTTCATTCAGTCAGTAGCTTCAATCATTTCTGGACGTTTTTCAATGGCAAAAACCAATGAATATTGTAAATGCACAAACAGTAATTTCTCCGCATTGCAAGGTGCAATTCTGAAATTTTTTGCTTTTTCCTGCTCCTCTTAGCATGATAAAGAAGATTCAAAGAGAGTGAGATGCCAGCTCCTTTCATTCAGTCAGTACCTTCAATCATTTCTGGACGTTTTTCAATGGCAAAAATCAATGAATATTGTAAATGCACAAACAGTAATTTCTCCGCATTGCAAGGTGCAATTCTGAAATTTTTTGCTTTTTCCCGCTCCTCTTAGCATGATAAAGAAGATTCAAAGAGAGTGAGGTGCCAGCTCCTTTCATTCAGTCAGTAGCTTCAAACATTTCTGGTATATGAATAACATGTTTTTCAATGGCAAAAATCAATGAATATTGTAAATGCACAAACAGTAATTTCTCCGCATTGCAAGGTGCAATTCTGAAATTTTTTGCTTTTTCCTGCTCCTCTTAGCATGATAAAGAAGATTCAAAGAGAGTGAGATGCCAGCTCCTTTCATTCAGTCAGTAGCTTCAATCATTTCTGGACGTTTTTCAATGGCAAAAATCAATGAATATTGTAAATGCACAAACAGCAATTTCTCCGCATTGCAAGGTGCAATTCTGAAATTTTTTGCTTTTTCCTGCTCCTCTTAGCATGATAAAGAAGATTCAAAGAGAGTGAGATGTCAGCTCCTTTCATTCAGTCAGTAGCTTCAAACATTTCTGGTATATGAATAACATGATGTTTTTCAATGGCAAAAATCAATGAATATTGTAAATGCACAAACAGTAATTTCTCCGCATTGCAAGGTGCAATTCTGAAATTTTTTGCTTTTTCCTGCTCCTCTTAGCATGATAAAGAAGATTCAAAGAGAGTGAGATGCCAGCTCCTTTCATTCAGTCAGTAGCTTCAATCATTTCTGGATGTTTTTCAATGGCAAAAATCAATGAATATTGTAAATGCACAAACAGTAATTTCTCCGCATTGCAAGGTGCAATTCTGAAATTTTTTGCTTTTTCCTGCTCCTCTTAGCATGATAAAGAAGATTCAAAGAGAGTGAGATGCCAGCTCCTTTCGTTCAGTCAGTAGCTTCAATCATTTCTGGACGTTTTTCAATGGCAAAAATCATTGAATATTATAAATGCACAAACAGTAATTTCTCCGCATTGCAAGGTGCAATTCTGAAATTTTTTACTTTTTCCTGCTCCTCTTAGCATGATAAAGAAGATTCAAAGAGAGTGAGATGCCAGCTCCTTTCATTCAGTCAGTAGCTTCAATCATTTCTGGTATATGAATAACATGATGTTTTTCAATGGCAAAAATCAATGAATATTGTAAATGCACAAACAGTAATTTCTCCGCATTGCAAGGTGCAATTCTGAAATTTTTTGCTTTTTCCTGCTCCTATTAGCATGATAAAGAAGATTCAAAGAGAGTGAGATGCCAGCTCCTTTCATTCAGTCAGTAGCTTTAATCATTTCTGGATGTTTTTCAATGGCAAAAATCAATGAATATTGTAAATGCACAAACAGTAATTTCTCCGCATTGCAAGGTGCAATTCTGAAATTTTTTGCTTTTTCCTGCTCCTCTTAGCATGATAAAGAAGATTCAAAGAGAGTGAGATGCCAGCTCCTTTCGTTCAGTCAGTAGCTTCAATCATTTCTGGACGTTTTTCAATGGCAAAAATCATTGAATATTATAAATGCACAAACAGTAATTTCTCCGCATTGCAAGGTGCAATTCTGAAATTTTTTACTTTTTCCTGCTCCTCTTAGCATGATAAAGAAGATTCAAAGAGAGTGAGATGCCAGCTCCTTTCATTCAGTCAGTAGCTTCAATCATTTCTGGTATATGAATAACATGATGTTTTTCAATGGCAAAAATCAATGAATATTGTAAATGCACAAACAGTAATTTCTCCGCATTGCAAGGTGCAATTCTGAAATTTTTTGCTTTTTCCTGCTCCTCTTAGCATGATAAAGAAGATTCAAAGAGAGTGAGATGCCAGCTCCTTTCATTCAGTCAGTAGCTTCAAACATTTCTGGTATATGAATAACATGATGTTTTTCAATGGCAAAAATCAATGAATATTGTAAATGCACAAACAGTAATTTCTCCGCATTGCAAGGTGCAAGTCTGAAATTTTTTGCTTTTTCCTGCTCCTCTTAGCATGATAAAGAAGATTCAAAGAGAGTGAGATGCCAGCTACTTTCATTCAGTCAGTAGCTTCAATCATTTCTGGACGTTTTTCAATGGTAAAAATCAATGAATATTGTAAATGCACAAACAGTAATTTCTCCACATTGCAAGGTGCAATTCTGAAATTTTTTGCTTTTTCCTGCTCCTCTTAGCATGATAAAGAAGATTCACAGAGAGTGAGATGCCAGCTCCTTTCATTCAGTCAGTAGCTTCAAACATTTCTGGTATATGAATAACATGATGTTTTTCAATGGCAAAAATCAATGAATATTGTAAATGCACAAACAGTAATTTCTCCGCATTGCAAGGTGCAATTCTGAAATTTTTTGCTTTTTCCTGCTCCTCTTAGCATGATAAAGAAGATTCAAAGAGAGTGAGATGCCAGCTCCTTTCATTCAGTCAGTAGCTTCAAACATTTCTGGTATATGAATAACATGATGTTTTTCAATGGCAAAAATCAATGAATATTGTAAATGCACAAACAGTAATTTCTCCGCATTGCAAGGTGCAAGTCTGAAATTTTTTGCTTTTTCCTGCTCCTCTTAGCATGATAAAGAAGATTCAAAGAGAGTGAGATGCCAGCTACTTTCATTCAGTCAGTAGCTTCAATCATTTCTGGACGTTTTTCAATGGTAAAAATCAATGAATATTGTAAATGCACAAACAGTAATTTCTCCACATTGCAAGGTGCAATTCTGAAATTTTTTGCTTTTTCCTGCTCCTCAGCATGATAAAGAAGATTCAAAGAGAGTGAGATGCCAGCTCCTTTCATTCAGTCAGTAGCTTCAAACATTTCTGGTATATGAATAACATGATGTTTTTCAATGGCAAAAATCAATGAATATTGTAAATGCACAAACAGTAATTTCTCCGCATTGCAAGGTGCAATTCTGAAATTTTTTGCTTTTTCCTGCTCCTCTTAGCATGATAAAGAAGATTCAAAGAGAGTGAGATGCCAGCTCCTTTCATTCAGTCAGTAGCTTCAATCATTTCTGGATGTTTTTCAATGGCAAAAATCAATGAATATTGTAAATGCACAAACTGTAATTTCTCCGCATTGCAAGGTGCAATTCTGAAATTTTTTGCTTTTTCCTGCTCCTCTTAGCATGATAAAGAAGATTCAAAGAGAGTGAGATGCCAGCTCCTTTCATTCAGTCAGTAGCTTCAATCATTTCTGGACGTTTTTCAATGGCAAAAACCAATGAATATTGTAAATGCACAAACAGTAATTTCTCCGCATTGCAAGGTGCAATTCTGAAATTTTTTGCTTTTTCCTGCTCCTCTTAGCATGATAAAGAAGATTCAAAGAGAGTGAGATGCCAGCTCCTTTCATTCAGTCAGTACCTTCAATCATTTCTGGACGTTTTTCAATGGCAAAAATCAATGAATATTGTAAATGCACAAACAGTAATTTCTCCGCATTGCAAGGTGCAATTCTGAAATTTTTTGCTTTTTCCTGCTCCTCTTAGCATGATAAAGAAGATTCAAAGAGAGTGAGATGCCAGCTCCTTTCATTCAGTCAGTAGCTTCAAACATTTCTGGTATATGAATAACATGATGTTTTTCAATGGCAAAAATCAATGAATATTGTAAATGCACAAACAGTAATTTCTCCGCATTGCAAGGTGCAATTCTGAAATTTTTTGCTTTTTCCTGCTCCTCTTAGCATGATAAAGAAGATTCAAAGAGAGTGAGATGCCAGCTCCTTTCATTCAGTCAGTAGCTTCAATCATTTCTGGATGTTTTTCATTGGCAAAAATCAATGAATATTGTAAATGCACAAACAGTAATTTCTCCGCATTGCAAGGTGCAATTCTGAAATTTTTTGCTTTTTCCTGCTCTTCTTAGCATGATAAAGAAGATTCAAAGAGAGTGAGATGTCAGCTCCTTTCATTCAGTCAGTAGCTTCAAACATTTCTGGTATATGAATAACATGATGTTTTTCAATGGCAAAAATCAATGAATATTGTAAATGCACAAACAGTAATTTCTCCGCATTGCAAGGTGCAATTCTGAAATTTTTTGCTTTTTCCTGCTCCTCTTAGCATGATAAAGAAGATTCAAAGAGAGTGAGATGCCAGCTCCTTTCGTTCAGTCAGTAGCTTCAATCATTTCAGGACGTTTTTCAATGGCAAAAATCATTGAATATTATAAATGCACAAACAGTAATTTCTCCGCATTGCAAGGTGCAATTCTGAAATTTTTTTTACTTTTTCCTGCTCCTCTTAGCATGATAAAGAAGATTCAAAGAGAGTGAGATGCCAGCTCCTTTCATTCAGTCAGTAGCTTCAATCATTTCTGGTATATGAATAACATGATGTTTTTCAATGGCAAAAATCAATGAATATTGTAAATGCACAAACAGTAATTTCTCCGCATTGCAAGGTGCAAGTCTGAAATTTTTTGCTTTTTCCTGCTCCTCTTAGCATGATAAAGAAGATTCAAAGAGAGTGAGATGCCAGCTACTTTCATTCAGTCAGTAGCTTCAATCATTTCTGGACGTTTTTCAATGGTAAAAATCAATGAATATTGTAAATGCACAAACAGTAATTTCTCCACATTGCAAGGTGCAATTCTGAAATTTTTTGCTTTTTCCTGCTCCTCTTAGCATGATAAAGAAGATTCAAAGAGAGTGAGATGCCAGCTCCTTTCATTCAGTCAGTAGCTTCAAACATTTCTGGTATATGAATAACATGATGTTTTTCAATGGCAAAAATCAATGAATATTGTAAATGCACAAACAGTAATTTCTCCGCATTGCAAGGTGCAATTCTGAAATTTTTTGCTTTTTCCTGCTACTCTTAGCATGATAAAGAAGATTCAAAGAGAGTGAGGTGCCAGCTCCTTTCATTCAGTCAGTAGCTTCAAACATTTCTATTATATGAATAACATGTTTTTCAATGGCAAAAATCAATGAATATTGTAAATGCACAAACAGTAATTTCTCCGCATTGCAAGGTGCAATTCTGAAATTTTTTGCTTTTTCCTGCTCCTCTTAGCATGATAAAGAAGATTCAAAGAGAGTGAGATGCCAGCTCCTTTCGTTCAGTCAGTAGCTTCAATCATTTCTGGACGTTTTTCAATGGCAAAAATCATTGAATATTATAAATGCACAAACAGTAATTTCTCCGCATTGCAAGGTGCAATTCTGAAATTTTTTGCTTTTTCCCGCTCCTCTTAGCATGATAAAGAAGATTCAAAGAGAGTGAGGTGCCAGCTCCTTTCATTCAGTCAGTAGCTTCAAACATTTCTGGTATATGAATAACATGATGTTTTTCAATGGCAAAAATCAATGAATATTGTAAATGCACAAACAGTAATTTCTCCGCATTGCAAGGTGCAATTCTGAAATTTTTTGCTTTTTCCTGCTCCTCTTAGCATGATAAAGAAGATTCAAAGAGAGTGAGATGCCAGCTCCTTTCATTCAGTCAGTAGCTTCAATCATTTCTGGATGTTTTTCAATGGCAAAAATCAATGAATATTGTAAATGCACAAACAGTAATTTCTCCGCATTGCAAGGTGCAATTCTGAAATTTTTTGCTTTTTCCTGCTCCTCTTAGCATGATAAAGAAGATTCAAAGAGAGTGAGATGCCAGCTCCTTTCGTTCAGTCAGTAGCTTCAATCATTTCTGGACGTTTTTCAATGGCAAAAATCATTGAATATTATAAATGCACAAACAGTAATTTCTCCGCATTGCAAGGTGCAATTCTGAAATTTTTTGCTTTTTCCCGCTCCTCTTAGCATGATAAAGAAGATTCAAAGAGAGTGAGGTGCCAGCTCCTTTCATTCAGTCAGTAGCTTCAAACTTTTCTGGTATATGAATAACATGATGTTTTTCAATGGCAAAAATCAATGAATATTGTAAATGCACAAACAGTAATTTCTCCGCATTGCAAGGTGCAATTCTGAAATTTTTTGCTTTTTCCTGCTCCTCTTAGCATGATAAAGAAGATTCAAAGAGAGTGAGATGCCAGCTCCTTTCATTCAGTCAGTAGCTTCAATCATTTCTGGATGTTTTTCAATGGCAAAAATCAATGAATATTGTAAATGCACAAACAGTAATTTCTCCGCATTGCAAGGTGCAATTCTGAAATTTTTTGCTTTTTCCTGCTCCTCAGCATGATAAAGAAGATTCAAAGAGAGTGAGATGCCAGCTCCTTTCGTTCAGTCAGTAGCTTCAATCATTTCTGGACGTTTTTCAATGGCAAAAATCATTGAATATTATAAATGCACAAACAGTAATTTCTCCGCATTGCAAGGTGCAATTCTGAAATTTTTTACTTTTTCCTGCTCCTCTTAGCATGATAAAGAAGATTCAAAGAGAGTGAGATGCCAGCTCCTTTCATTCAGTCAGTAGCTTCAATCATTTCTGGTATATGAATAACATGATGTTTTTCAATGGCAAAAATCAATGAATATTGTAAATGCACAAACAGTAATTTCTCCGCATTGCAAGGTGCAATTCTGAAATTTTTTGCTTTTTCCTGCTCCTCTTAGCATGATAAAGAAGATTCAAAGAGAGTGAGATGCCAGCTCCTTTCATTCAGTCAGTAGCTTCAAACATTTCTGGTATATGAATAACATGATGTTTTTCAATGGCAAAAATCAATGAATATTGTAAATGCACAAACAGTAATTTCTCCGCATTGCAAGGTGCAAGTCTGAAATTTTTTGCTTTTTCCTGCTCCTCTTAGCATGATAAAGAAGATTCAAAGAGAGTGAGATGCCAGCTACTTTCATTCAGTCAGTAGCTTCAATCATTTCTGGACGTTTTTCAATGGTAAAAATCAATGAATATTGTAAATGCACAAACAGTAATTTCTCCACATTGCAAGGTGCAATTCTGAAATTTTTTGCTTTTTCCTGCTCCTCTTAGCATGATAAAGAAGATTCAAAGAGAGTGAGATGCCAGCTCCTTTCATTCAGTCAGTAGCTTCAAACATTTCTGGTATATGAATAACATGATGTTTTTCAATGGCAAAAATCAATGAATATTGTAAATGCACAAACAGTAATTTCTCCGCATTGCAAGGTGCAATTCTGAAATTTTTTGCTTTTTCCTGCTCCTCTTAGCATGATAAAGAAGATTCAAAGAGAGTGAGATGCCAGCTCCTTTCATTCAGTCAGTAGCTTCAAACATTTCTGGTATATGAATAACATGATGTTTTTCAATGGCAAAAATCAATGAATATTGTAAATGCACAAACAGTAATTTCTCCGCATTGCAAGGTGCAATTCTGAAATTTTTTGCTTTTTCCTGCTCCTCTTAGCATGATAAAGAAGATTCAAAGAGAGTGAGATGCCAGCTCCTTTCGTTCAGTCAGTAGCTTCAATCATTTCAGGACGTTTTTCAATGGCAAAAATCATTGAATATTATAAATGCACAAACAGTAATTTCTCCGCATTGCAAGGTGCAATTCTGAAATTTTTTTTACTTTTTCCTGCTCCTCTTAGCATGATAAAGAAGATTCAAAGAGAGTGAGATGCCAGCTCCTTTCATTCAGTCAGTAGCTTCAATCATTTCTGGTATATGAATAACATGATGTTTTTCAATGGCAAAAATCAATGAATATTGTAAATGCACAAACAGTAATTTCTCCGCATTGCAAGGTGCAAGTCTGAAATTTTTTGCTTTTTCCTGCTCCTCTTAGCATGATAAAGAAGATTCAAAGAGAGTGAGATGCCAGCTACTTTCATTCAGTCAGTAGCTTCAATCATTTCTGGACGTTTTTCAATGGTAAAAATCAATGAATATTGTAAATGCACAAACAGTAATTTCTCCACATTGCAAGGTGCAATTCTGAAATTTTTTGCTTTTTCCTGCTCCTCTTAGCATGATAAAGAAGATTCAAAGAGAGTGAGATGCCAGCTCCTTTCATTCAGTCAGTAGCTTCAAACATTTCTGGTATATGAATAACATGATGTTTTTCAATGGCAAAAATCAATGAATATTGTAAATGCACAAACAGTAATTTCTCCGCATTGCAAGGTGCAATTCTGAAATTTTTTGCTTTTTCCTGCTACTCTTAGCATGATAAAGAAGATTCAAAGAGAGTGAGGTGCCAGCTCCTTTCATTCAGTCAGTAGCTTCAAACATTTCTATTATATGAATAACATGTTTTTCAATGGCAAAAATCAATGAATATTGTAAATGCACAAACAGTAATTTCTCCGCATTGCAAGGTGCAATTCTGAAATTTTTTGCTTTTTCCTGCTCCTCTTAGCATGATAAAGAAGATTCAAAGAGAGTGAGATGCCAGCTCCTTTCGTTCAGTCAGTAGCTTCAATCATTTCTGGACGTTTTTCAATGGCAAAAATCATTGAATATTATAAATGCACAAACAGTAATTTCTCCGCATTGCAAGGTGCAATTCTGAAATTTTTTGCTTTTTCCCGCTCCTCTTAGCATGATAAAGAAGATTCAAAGAGAGTGAGGTGCCAGCTCCTTTCATTCAGTCAGTAGCTTCAAACATTTCTGGTATATGAATAACATGATGTTTTTCAATGGCAAAAATCAATGAATATTGTAAATGCACAAACAGTAATTTCTCCGCATTGCAAGGTGCAATTCTGAAATTTTTTGCTTTTTCCTGCTCCTCTTAGCATGATAAAGAAGATTCAAAGAGAGTGAGATGCCAGCTCCTTTCATTCAGTCAGTAGCTTCAATCATTTCTGGATGTTTTTCAATGGCAAAAATCAATGAATATTGTAAATGCACAAACAGTAATTTCTCCGCATTGCAAGGTGCAATTCTGAAATTTTTTGCTTTTTCCTGCTCCTCTTAGCATGATAAAGAAGATTCAAAGAGAGTGAGATGCCAGCTCCTTTCGTTCAGTCAGTAGCTTCAATCATTTCTGGACGTTTTTCAATGGCAAAAATCATTGAATATTATAAATGCACAAACAGTAATTTCTCCGCATTGCAAGGTGCAATTCTGAAATTTTTTGCTTTTTCCCGCTCCTCTTAGCATGATAAAGAAGATTCAAAGAGAGTGAGGTGCCAGCTCCTTTCATTCAGTCAGTAGCTTCAAACATTTCTGGTATATGAATAACATGATGTTTTTCAATGGCAAAAATCAATGAATATTGTAAATGCACAAACAGTAATTTCTCCGCATTGCAAGGTGCAATTCTGAAATTTTTTGCTTTTTCCTGCTCCTCTTAGCATGATAAAGAAGATTCAAAGAGAGTGAGATGCCAGCTCCTTTCATTCAGTCAGTAGCTTCAATCATTTCTGGATGTTTTTCAATGGCAAAAATCAATGAATATTGTAAATGCACAAACAGTAATTTCTCCGCATTGCAAGGTGCAATTCTGAAATTTTTTGCTTTTTCCTGCTCCTCAGCATGATAAAGAAGATTCAAAGAGAGTGAGATGCCAGCTCCTTTCGTTCAGTCAGTAGCTTCAATCATTTCTGGACGTTTTTCAATGGCAAAAATCATTGAATATTATAAATGCACAAACAGTAATTTCTCCGCATTGCAAGGTGCAATTCTGAAATTTTTTACTTTTTCCTGCTCCTCTTAGCATGATAAAGAAGATTCAAAGAGAGTGAGATGCCAGCTCCTTTCATTCAGTCAGTAGCTTCAATCATTTCTGGTATATGAATAACATGATGTTTTTCAATGGCAAAAATCAATGAATATTGTAAATGCACAAACAGTAATTTCTCCGCATTGCAAGGTGCAATTCTGAAATTTTTTGCTTTTTCCTGCTCCTCTTAGCATGATAAAGAAGATTCAAAGAGAGTGAGATGCCAGCTCCTTTCATTCAGTCAGTAGCTTCAAACATTTCTGGTATATGAATAACATGATGTTTTTCAATGGCAAAAATCAATGAATATTGTAAATGCACAAACAGTAATTTCTCCGCATTGCAAGGTGCAAGTCTGAAATTTTTTGCTTTTTCCTGCTCCTCTTAGCATGATAAAGAAGATTCAAAGAGAGTGAGATGCCAGCTACTTTCATTCAGTCAGTAGCTTCAATCATTTCTGGACGTTTTTCAATGGTAAAAATCAATGAATATTGTAAATGCACAAACAGTAATTTCTCCACATTGCAAGGTGCAATTCTGAAATTTTTTGCTTTTTCCTGCTCCTCTTAGCATGATAAAGAAGATTCAAAGAGAGTGAGATGCCAGCTCCTTTCATTCAGTCAGTAGCTTCAAACATTTCTGGTATATGAATAACATGATGTTTTTCAATGGCAAAAATCAATGAATATTGTAAATGCACAAACAGTAATTTCTCCGCATTGCAAGGTGCAATTCTGAAATTTTTTGCTTTTTCCTGCTCCTCTTAGCATGATAAAGAAGATTCAAAGAGAGTGAGATGCCAGCTCCTTTCATTCAGTCAGTAGCTTCAAACATTTCTGGTATATGAATAACATGATGTTTTTCAATGGCAAAAATTAATGAATATTGTAAATGCACAAACAGTAATTTCTCCGCATTGCAAGGTGCAAGTCTGAAATTTTTTGCTTTTTCCTGCTCCTCTTAGCATGATAAAGAAGATTCAAAGAGAGTGAGATGCCAGCTACTTTCATTCAGTCAGTAGCTTCAATCATTTCTGGACGTTTTTCAATGGTAAAAATCAATGAATATTGTAAATGCACAAACAGTAATTTCTCCACATTGCAAGGTGCAATTCTGAAATTTTTTGCTTTTTCCTGCTCCTCTTAGCATGATAAAGAAGATTCAAAGAGAGTGAGATGCCAGCTCCTTTCATTCAGTCAGTACCTTCAATCATTTCTGGACGTTTTTCAATGGCAAAAATCAATGAATATTGTAAATGCACAAACAGTAATTTCTCCGCATTGCAAGGTGCAATTCTGAAATTTTTTGCTTTTTCCCGCTCCTCTTAGCATGATAAAGAAGATTCAAAGAGAGTGAGGTGCCAGCTCCTTTCATTCAGTCAGTAGCTTCAAACATTTCTGGTATATGAATAACATGTTTTTCAATGGCAAAAATCAATGAATATTGTAAATGCACAAACAGTAATTTCTCCGCATTGCAAGGTGCAATTCTGAAATTTTTTGCTTTTTCCTGCTCCTCTTAGCATGATAAAGAAGATTCAAAGAGAGTGAGATGCCAGCTCCTTTCATTCAGTCAGTAGCTTCAATCATTTCTGGATGTTTTTCAATGGCAAAAATCAATGAATATTGTAAATGCACAAACAGTAATTTCTCCGCATTGCAAGGTGCAATTCTGAAATTTTTTGCTTTTTCCTGCTCCTCAGCATGATAAAGAAGATTCAAAGAGAGTGAGATGCCAGCTCCTTTCGTTCAGTCAGTAGCTTCAATCATTTCTGGACGTTTTTCAATGGCAAAAATCATTGAATATTATAAATGCACAAACAGTAATTTCTCCGCATTGCAAGGTGCAATTCTGAAATTTTTTACTTTTTCCTGCTCCTCTTAGCATGATAAAGAAGATTCAAAGAGAGTGAGATGCCAGCTCCTTTCATTCAGTCAGTAGCTTCAATCATTTCTGGTATATGAATAACATGATGTTTTTCAATGGCAAAAATCAATGAATATTGTAAATGCACAAACAGTAATTTCTCCGCATTGCAAGGTGCAATTCTGAAATTTTTTGCTTTTTCCTGCTCCTCTTAGCATGATAAAGAAGATTCAAAGAGAGTGAGATGCCAGCTCCTTTCATTCAGTCAGTAGCTTCAAACATTTCTGGTATATGAATAACATGATGTTTTTCAATGGCAAAAATCAATGAATATTGTAAATGCACAAACAGTAATTTCTCCGCATTGCAAGGTGCAAGTCTGAAATTTTTTGCTTTTTCCTGCTCCTCTTAGCATGATAAAGAAGATTCAAAGAGAGTGAGATGCCAGCTACTTTCATTCAGTCAGTAGCTTCAATCATTTCTGGACGTTTTTCAATGGTAAAAATCAATGAATATTGTAAATGCACAAACAGTAATTTCTCCACATTGCAAGGTGCAATTCTGAAATTTTTTGCTTTTTCCTGCTCCTCTTAGCATGATAAAGAAGATTCAAAGAGAGTGAGATGCCAGCTCCTTTCATTCAGTCAGTAGCTTCAAACATTTCTGGTATATGAATAACATGATGTTTTTCAATGGCAAAAATCAATGAATATTGTAAATGCACAAACAGTAATTTCTCCGCATTGCAAGGTGCAATTCTGAAATTTTTTGCTTTTTCCTGCTCCTCTTAGCATGATAAAGAAGATTCAAAGAGAGTGAGATGCCAGCTCCTTTCATTCAGTCAGTAGCTTCAAACATTTCTGGTATATGAATAACATGATGTTTTTCAATGGCAAAAATTAATGAATATTGTAAATGCACAAACAGTAATTTCTCCGCATTGCAAGGTGCAAGTCTGAAATTTTTTGCTTTTTCCTGCTCCTCTTAGCATGATAAAGAAGATTCAAAGAGAGTGAGATGCCAGCTCCTTTCATTCAGTCAGTACCTTCAATCATTTCTGGACGTTTTTCAATGGCAAAAATCAATGAATATTGTAAATGCACAAACAGTAATTTCTCCGCATTGCAAGGTGCAATTCTGAAATTTTTTGCTTTTTCCCGCTCCTCTTAGCATGATAAAGAAGATTCAAAGAGAGTGAGGTGCCAGCTCCTTTCATTCAGTCAGTAGCTTCAAACATTTCTGGTATATGAATAACATGTTTTTCAATGGCAAAAATCAATGAATATTGTAAATGCACAAACAGTAATTTCTCCGCATTGCAAGGTGCAATTCTGAAATTTTTTGCTTTTTCCTGCTCCTCTTAGCATGATAAAGAAGATTCAAAGAGAGTGAGATGCCAGCTCCTTTCATTCAGTCAGTAGCTTCAATCATTTCTGGACGTTTTTCAATGGCAAAAATCAATGAATATTGTAAATGCACAAACAGTAATTTCTCCGCATTGCAAGGTGCAATTCTGAAATTTTTTGCTTTTTCCTGCTCCTCTTAGCATGATAAAGAAGATTCAAAGAGAGTGAGATGTCAGCTCCTTTCATTCAGTCAGTAGCTTCAAACATTTCTGGTATATGAATAACATGATGTTTTTCAATGGCAAAAATCAATGAATATTGTAAATGCACAAACAGTAATTTCTCCGCATTGCAAGGTGCAATTCTGAAATTTTTTGCTTTTTCCTGCTCCTCTTAGCATGATAAAGAAGATTCAAAGAGAGTGAGATGCCAGCTCCTTTCATTCAGTCAGTAGCTTCAATCATTTCTGGATGTTTTTCAATGGCAAAAATCAATGAATATTGTAAATGCACAAACAGTAATTTCTCCGCATTGCAAGGTGCAATTCTGAAATTTTTTGCTTTTTCCTGCTCCTCTTAGCATGATAAAGAAGATTCAAAGAGAGTGAGATGCCAGCTCCTTTCGTTCAGTCAGTAGCTTCAATCATTTCTGGACGTTTTTCAATGGCAAAAATCATTGAATATTATAAATGCACAAACAGTAATTTCTCCGCATTGCAAGGTGCAATTCTGAAATTTTTTGCTTTTTCCCGCTCCTCTTAGCATGATAAAGAAGATTCAAAGAGAGTGAGGTGCCAGCTCCTTTCATTCAGTCAGTAGCTTCAAACATTTCTGGTATATGAATAACATGTTTTTCAATGGCAAAAATCAATGAATATTGTAAATGCACAAACAGTAATTTCTCCGCATTGCAAGGTGCAATTCTGAAATTTTTTGCTTTTTCCTGCTCCGCTTAGCATGATAAAGAAGATTCAAAGAGAGTGAGATGCCAGCTCCTTTCATTCAGTCAGTAGCTTCAATCATTTCTGGACGTTTTTCAATGGCAAAAATCAATGAATATTGTAAATGCACAAACAGTAATTTCTCCGCATTGCAAGGTGCAATTCTGAAATTTTTTGCCTTTTCCTGCTCCTCTTAGCATGATAAAGAAGATTCAAAGAGAGTGAGATGCCAGCTCCTTTCATTCAGTCAGTAGCTTCAAACATTTCTGGTATATGAATAACATGATGTTTTTCAATGGCAAAAATCAATGAATATTGTAAATGCACAAACAGTAATTTCTCCGCATTGCAAGGTGCAATTCTGAAATTTTTTGCTTTTTCCTGCTCCTCTTAGCATGATAAAGAAGATTCAAAGAGAGTGAGATGCCAGCTCCTTTCATTCAGTCAGTAGCTTCAATCATTTCTGGATGTTTTTCAATGGCAAAAATCAATGAATATTGTAAATGCACAAACAGTAATTTCTCCGCATTGCAAGGTGCAATTCTGAAATTTTTTGCTTTTTCCTGCTCCTCTTAGCATGATAAAGAAGATTCAAAGAGAGTGAGATGCCAGCTCCTTTCGTTCAGTCAGTAGCTTCAATCATTTCTGGACGTTTTTCAATGGCAAAAATCATTGAATATTATAAATGCACAAACAGTAATTTCTCCGCATTGCAAGGTGCAATTCTGAAATTTTATACTTTTTCCTGCTCCTCTTAGCATGATAAAGAAGATTCAAAGAGAGTGAGATGCCAGCTCCTTTCATTCAGTCAGTAGCTTCAAACATTTCTGGTATATGAATAACATGATGTTTTTCAATGGCAAAAATCAATGAATATTGTAAATGCACAAACAGTAATTTCTCCGCATTGCAAGGTGCAAGTCTGAAATTTTTTGCTTTTTCCTGCTCCTCTTAGCATGATAAAGAAGATTCAAAGAGAGTGAGATGCCAGCTACTTTCATTCAGTCAGTAGCTTCAATCATTTCTGGACGTTTTTCAATGGTAAAAATCAATGAATATTGTAAATGCACAAACAGTAATTTCTCCACATTGCAAGGTGCAATTCTGAAATTTTTTGCTTTTTCCTGCTCCTCTTAGCATGATAAAGAAGATTCAAAGAGAGTGAGATGCCAGCTCCTTTCATTCAGTCAGTAGCTTCAAACATTTCTGGTATATGAATAACATGATGTTTTTCAATGGCAAAAATCAATGAATATTGTAAATGCACAAACAGTAATTTCTCCGCATTGCAAGGTGCAATTCTGAAATTTTTTGCTTTTTCCTGCTCCTCTTAGCATGATAAAGAAGATTCAAAGAGAGTGAGATGCCAGCTCCTTTCATTCAGTCAGTAGCTTCAATCATTTCTGGATGTTTTTCAATGGCAAAAATCAATGAATATTGTAAATGCACAAACTGTAATTTCTCCGCATTGCAAGGTGCAATTCTGAAATTTTTTGCTTTTCCTGCTCCTCTTAGCATGATAAAGAAGATTCAAAGAGAGTGAGATGCCAGCTCCTTTCATTCAGTCAGTAGCTTCAATCATTTCTGGACGTTTTTCAATGGCAAAAATCAATGAATATTGTAAATGCACAAACAGGAATTTCTCCGCATTGCAAGGTGCAATTCTGAAATTTTTTGCTTTTTCCTGCTCCTCTTAGCATGATAAAGAAGATTCAAAGAGAGTGAGATGTCAGCTCCTTTCATTCAGTCAGTAGCTTCAAACATTTCTGGTATATGAATAACATGATGTTTTTCAATGGCAAAAATCAATGAATATTGTAAATGCACAAACAGTAATTTCTCCGCATTGCAAGGTGCAATTCTGAAATTTTTTGCTTTTTCCTGCTCCTCTTAGCATGATAAAGAAGATTCAAAGAGAGTGAGATGCCAGCTCCTTTCATTCAGTCAGTAGCTTCAATCATTTCTGGATGTTTTTCAATGGCAAAAATCAATGAATATTGTAAATGCACAAACAGTAATTTCTCCGCATTGCAAGGTGCAATTCTGAAATTTTTTGCTTTTTCCTGCTCCTCTTAGCATGATAAAGAAGATTCAAAGAGAGTGAGATGCCAGCTCCTTTCGTTCAGTCAGTAGCTTCAATCATTTCTGGACGTTTTTCAATGGCAAAAATCATTGAATATTATAAATGCACAAACAGTAATTTCTCCGCATTGCAAGGTGCAATTCTGAAATTTTTTGCTTTTTCCCGCTCCTCTTAGCATGATAAAGAAGATTCAAAGAGAGTGAGGTGCCAGCTCCTTTCATTCAGTCAGTAGCTTCAAACATTTCTGGTATATGAATAACATGTTTTTCAATGGCAAAAATCAATGAATATTGTAAATGCACAAACAGTAATTTCTCCGCATTGCAAGGTGCAATTCTGAAATTTTTTGCTTTTTCCTGCTCCTCTTAGCATGATAAAGAAGATTCAAAGAGAGTGAGATGTCAGCTCCTTTCATTCAGTCAGTAGCTTCAAACATTTCTGGTATATGAATAACATGATGTTTTTCAATGGCAAAAATCAATGAATATTGTAAATGCACAAACAGTAATTTCTCCGCATTGCAAGGTGCAATTCTGAAATTTTTTGCTTTTTCCTGCTCCTCTTAGCATGATAAAGAAGATTCAAAGAGAGTGAGATGCCAGCTCCTTTCATTCAGTCAGTAGCTTCAATCATTTCTGGATGTTTTTCAATGGCAAAAATCAATGAATATTGTTAATGCACAAACAGTAATTTCTCCGCATTGCAAGGTGCAATTCTGAAATTTTTTGCTTTTTCCTGCTCCTCTTAGCATGATAAAGAAGATTCAAAGAGAGTGAGATGCCAGCTCCTTTCGTTCAGTCAGTAGCTTCAATCATTTCTGGACGTTTTTCAATGGCAAAAATCATTGAATATTATAAATGCACAAACAGTAATTTCTCCGCATTGCAAGGTGCAATTCTGAAATTTTTTACTTTTTCCTGCTCCTCTTAGCATGATAAAGAAGATTCAAAGAGAGTGAGATGCCAGCTCCTTTCATTCAGTCAGTAGCTTCAATCATTTCTGGTATATGAATAACATGATGTTTTTCAATGGCAAAAATCAATGAATATTGTAAATGCACAAACAGTAATTTCTCCGCATTGCAAGGTGCAATTCTGAAATTTTTTGCTTTTTCCTGCTCCTCTTAGCATGATAAAGAAGATTCAAAGAGAGTGAGATGCCAGCTCCTTTCATTCAGTCAGTAGCTTCAAACATTTCTGGTATATGAATAACATGATGTTTTTCAATGGCAAAAATCAATGAATATTGTAAATGCACAAACAGTAATTTCTCCGCATTGCAAGGTGCAAGTCTGAAATTTTTTGCTTTTTCCTGCTCCTCTTAGCATGATAAAGAAGATTCAAAGAGAGTGAGATGCCAGCTACTTTCATTCAGTCAGTAGCTTCAATCATTTCTGGACGTTTTTCAATGGTAAAAATCAATGAATATTGTAAATGCACAAACAGTAATTTCTCCACATTGCAAGGTGCAATTCTGAAATTTTTTGCTTTTTCCTGCTCCTCTTAGCATGATAAAGAAGATTCATAGAGAGTGAGATGCCAGCTCCTTTCATTCAGTCAGTAGCTTCAAACATTTCTGGTATATGAATAACATGATGTTTTTCAATGGCAAAAATCAATGAATATTGTAAATGCACAAACAGTAATTTCTCCGCATTGCAAGGTGCAATTCTGAAATTTTTTGCTTTTTCCTGCTCCTCTTAGCATGATAAAGAAGATTCAAAGAGAGTGAGATGCCAGCTCCTTTCATTCAGTCAGTAGCTTCAAACATTTCTGGTATATGAATAACATGATGTTTTTCAATGGCAAAAATCAATGAATATTGTAAATGCACAAACAGTAATTTCTCCGCATTGCAAGGTGCAAGTCTGAAATTTTTTGCTTTTTCCTGCTCCTCTTAGCATGATAAAGAAGATTCAAAGAGAGTGAGATGCCAGCTACTTTCATTCAGTCAGTAGCTTCAATCATTTCTGGACGTTTTTCAATGGTAAAAATCAATGAATATTGTAAATGCACAAACAGTAATTTCTCCACATTGCAAGGTGCAATTCTGAAATTTTTTGCTTTTTCCTGCTCCTCTTAGCATGATAAAGAAGATTCAAAGAGAGTGAGATGCCAGCTCCTTTCATTCAGTCAGTAGCTTCAAACATTTCTGGTATATGAATAACATGATGTTTTTCAATGGCAAAAATCAATGAATATTGTAAATGCACAAACAGTAATTTCTCCGCATTGCAAGGTGCTATTCTGAAATTTTTTGCTTTTTCCTGCTCCTCTTAGCATGATAAAGAAGATTCAAAGAGAGTGAGATGCCAGCTCCTTTCATTCAGTCAGTAGCTTCAATCATTTCTGGATGTTTTTCAATGGCAAAAATCAATGAATATTGTAAATGCACAAACTGTAATTTCTCCGCATTGCAAGGTGCAATTCTGAAATTTTTTGCTTTTTCCTGCTCCTCTTAGCATGATAAAGAAGATTCAAAGAGAGTGAGATGCCAGCTCCTTTCATTCAGTCAGTAGCTTCAATCATTTCTGGACGTTTTTCAATGGCAAAAATCAATGAATATTGTAAATGCACAAACAGTAATTTCTCCGCATTGCAAGGTGCAATTCTGAAATTTTTTGCTTTTTCCTGCTCCTCTTAGCATGATAAAGAAGATTCAAAGAGAGTGAGATGCCAGCTCCTTTCATTCAGTCAGTACCTTCAATCATTTCTGGACGTTTTTCAATGGCAAAAATCAATGAATATTGTAAATGCACAAACAGTAATTTCTCCGCATTGCAAGGTGCAATTCTGAAATTTTTTGCTTTTTCCCGCTCCTCTTAGCATGATAAAGAAGATTCAAAGAGAGTGAGGTGCCAGCTCCTTTCATTCAGTCAGTAGCTTCAAACATTTCAGGTATATGAATAACATGTTTTTCAATGGCAAAAATCAATGAATATTGTAAATGCACAAACAGTAATTTCTCCGCATTGCAAGGTGCAATTCTGAAATTTTTTGCTTTTTCCTGCTCCTCTTAGCATGATAAAGAAGATTCAAAGAGAGTGAGATGCCAGCTCCTTTCATTCAGTCAGTAGCTTCAATCATTTCTGGACGTTTTTCAATGGCAAAAATCAATGAATATTGTAAATGCACAAACAGTAATTTCTCCGCATTGCAAGGTGCAATTCTGAAATTTTTTGCTTTTTCCTGCTCCTCTTAGCATGATAAAGAAGATTCAAAGAGAGTGAGATGCCAGCTCCTTTCATTCAGTCAGTAGCTTCAATCATTTCTGGACGTTTTTCAATGGCAAAAATCAATGAATATTGTAAATGCACAAACAGTAATTTCTCCGCATTGCAAGGTGCAATTCTGAAATTTTTTGCTTTTTCCTGCTCCTCTTAGCATGATAAAGAAGATTCAAAGAGAGTGAGATGCCAGCTCCTTTCATTCAGTCAGTAGCTTCAAACATTTCTGGTATATGAATAACATGATGTTTTTCAATGGCAAAAATCAATGAATATTGTAAATGCACAAACAGTAATTTCTCCGCATTGCAAGGTGCAAGTCTGAAATTTTTTGCTTTTTCCTGCTCCTCTTAGCATGATAAAGAAGATTCAAAGAGAGTGAGATGCCAGCTACTTTCATTCAGTCAGTAGCTTCAATCATTTCTGGACGTTTTTCAATGGTAAAAATCAATGAATATTGTAAATGCACAAACAGTAATTTCTCCACATTGCAAGGTGCAATTCTGAAATTTTTTGCTTTTTCCTGCTCCTCTTAGCATGATAAAGAAGATTCAAAGAGAGTGACATGCCAGCTCCTTTCATTCAGTCAGTAGCTTCAAACATTTCTGATATATGAATAACATGATGTTTTTCAATGGCAAAAATCAATGAATATTGTAAATGCACAAACAGTAATTTCTCCGCATTGCAAGGTGCAATTCTGAAATTTTTTGCTTTTTCCTGCTCCTCTTAGCATGATAAAGAAGATTCAAAGAGAGTGAGATGCCAGCTCCTTTCATTCAGTCAGTAGCTTCAAACATTTCTGGTATATGAATAACATGATGTTTTTCAATGGCAAAAATCAATGAATATTGTAAATGCACAAACAGTAATTTCTCCGCATTGCAAGGTGCAATTCTGAAATTTTTTGCTTTTTCCTGCTCCGCTTAGCATGATAAAGAAGATTCAAAGAGAGTGAGATGCCAGCTCCTTTCATTCAGTCAGTAGCTTCAATCATTTCTGGACGTTTTTCAATGGCAAAAATCAATGAATATTGTAAATGCACAAACAGTAATTTCTCCGCATTGCAAGGTGCAATTCTGAAATTTTTTGCCTTTTCCTGCTCCTCTTAGCATGATAAAGAAGATTCAAAGAGAGTGAGATGCCAGCTCCTTTCATTCAGTCAGTAGCTTCAAACATTTCTGGTATATGAATAACATGATGTTTTTCAATGGCAAAAATCAATGAATATTGTAAATGCACAAACAGTAATTTCTCCGCATTGCAAGGTGCAATTCTGAAATTTTTTGCTTTTTCCTGCTCCTCTTAGCATGATAAAGAAGATTCAAAGAGAGTGAGATGCCAGCTCCTTTCATTCAGTCAGTAGCTTCAATCATTTCTGGATGTTTTTCAATGGCAAAAATCAATGAATATTGTAAATGCACAAACAGTAATTTCTCCGCATTGCAAGGTGCAATTCTGAAATTTTTTGCTTTTTCCTGCTCCTCTTAGCATGATAAAGAAGATTCAAAGAGAGTGAGATGCCAGCTCCTTTCGTTCAGTCAGTAGCTTCAATCATTTCTGGACGTTTTTCAATGTAAAAAATCATTGAATATTATAAATGCACAAACAGTAATTTCTCCGCATTGCAAGGTGCAATTCTGAAATTTTATACTTTTTCCTGCTCCTCTTAGCATGATAAAGAAGATTCAAAGAGAGTGAGATGCCAGCTCCTTTCATTCAGTCAGTAGCTTCAAACATTTCTGGTATATGAATAACATGATGTTTTTCAATGGCAAAAATCAATGAATATTGTAAATGCACAAACAGTAATTTCTCCGCATTGCAAGGTGCAAGTCTGAAATTTTTTGCTTTTTCCTGCTCCTCTTAGCATGATAAAGAAGATTCAAAGAGAGTGAGATGCCAGCTACTTTCATTCAGTCAGTAGCTTCAATCATTTCTGGACGTTTTTCAATGGTAAAAATCAATGAATATTGTAAATGCACAAACAGTAATTTCTCCACATTGCAAGGTGCAATTCTGAAATTTTTTGCTTTTTCCTGCTCCTCTTAGCATGATAAAGAAGATTCAAAGAGAGTGAGATGCCAGCTCCTTTCATTCAGTCAGTAGCTTCAAACATTTCTGGTATATGAATAACATGATGTTTTTCAATGGCAAAAATCAATGAATATTGTAAATGCACAAACAGTAATTTCTCCGCATTGCAAGGTGCAATTCTGAAATTTTTTGCTTTTTCCTGCTCCTCTTAGCATGATAAAGAAGATTCAAAGAGAGTGAGATGCCAGCTCCTTTCATTCAGTCAGTAGCTTCAATCATTTCTGGATGTTTTTCAATGGCAAAAATCAATGAATATTGTAAATGCACAAACTGTAATTTCTCCGCATTGCAAGGTGCAATTCTGAAATTTTTTGCTTTTCCTGCTCCTCTTAGCATGATAAAGAAGATTCAAAGAGAGTGAGATGCCAGCTCCTTTCATTCAGTCAGTAGCTTCAATCATTTCTGGACGTTTTTCAATGGCAAAAATCAATGAATATTGTAAATGCACAAACAGGAATTTCTCCGCATTGCAAGGTGCAATTCTGAAATTTTTTGCTTTTTCCTGCTCCTCTTAGCATGATAAAGAAGATTCAAAGAGAGTGAGATGTCAGCTCCTTTCATTCAGTCAGTAGCTTCAAACATTTCTGGTATATGAATAACATGATGTTTTTCAATGGCAAAAATCAATGAATATTGTAAATGCACAAACAGTAATTTCTCCGCATTGCAAGGTGCAATTCTGAAATTTTTTGCTTTTTCCTGCTCCTCTTAGCATGATAAAGAAGATTCAAAGAGAGTGAGATGCCAGCTCCTTTCATTCAGTCAGTAGCTTCAATCATTTCTGGATGTTTTTCAATGGCAAAAATCAATGAATATTGTAAATGCACAAACAGTAATTTCTCCGCATTGCAAGGTGCAATTCTGAAATTTTTTGCTTTTTCCTGCTCCTCTTAGCATGATAAAGAAGATTCAAAGAGAGTGAGATGCCAGCTCCTTTCGTTCAGTCAGTAGCTTCAATCATTTCTGGACGTTTTTCAATGGCAAAAATCATTGAATATTATAAATGCACAAACAGTAATTTCTCCGCATTGCAAGGTGCAATTCTGAAATTTTTTGCTTTTTCCCGCTCCTCTTAGCATGATAAAGAAGATTCAAAGAGAGTGAGGTGCCAGCTCCTTTCATTCAGTCAGTAGCTTCAAACATTTCTGGTATATGAATAACATGTTTTTCAATGGCAAAAATCAATGAATATTGTAAATGCACAAACAGTAATTTCTCCGCATTGCAAGGTGCAATTCTGAAATTTTTTGCTTTTTCCTGCTCCTCTTAGCATGATAAAGAAGATTCAAAGAGAGTGAGATGCCAGCTCCTTTCATTCAGTCAGTAGCTTCAATCATTTCTGGACGTTTTTCAATGGCAAAAATCAATGAATATTGTAAATGCACAAACAGTAATTTCTCCGCATTGCAAGGTGCAATTCTGAAATTTTTTGCTTTTTCCTGCTCCTCTTAGCATGATAAAGAAGATTCAAAGAGAGTGAGATGTCAGCTCCTTTCATTCAGTCAGTAGCTTCAAACATTTCTGGTATATGAATAACATGATGTTTTTCAATGGCAAAAATCAATGAATATTGTAAATGCACAAACAGTAATTTCTCCGCATTGCAAGGTGCAATTCTGAAATTTTTTGCTTTTTCCTGCTCCTCTTAGCATGATAAAGAAGATTCAAAGAGAGTGAGATGCCAGCTCCTTTCATTCAGTCAGTAGCTTCAATCATTTCTGGATGTTTTTCAATGGCAAAAATCAATGAATATTGTTAATGCACAAACAGTAATTTCTCCGCATTGCAAGGTGCAATTCTGAAATTTTTTGCTTTTTCCTGCTCCTCTTAGCATGATAAAGAAGATTCAAAGAGAGTGAGATGCCAGCTCCTTTCGTTCAGTCAGTAGCTTCAATCATTTCTGGACGTTTTTCAATGGCAAAAATCATTGAATATTATAAATGCACAAACAGTAATTTCTCCGCATTGCAAGGTGCAATTCTGAAATTTTTTACTTTTTCCTGCTCCTCTTAGCATGATAAAGAAGATTCAAAGAGAGTGAGATGCCAGCTCCTTTCATTCAGTCAGTAGCTTCAATCATTTCTGGTATATGAATAACATGATGTTTTTCAATGGCAAAAATCAATGAATATTGTAAATGCACAAACAGTAATTTCTCCGCATTGCAAGGTGCAATTCTGAAATTTTTTGCTTTTTCCTGCTCCTCTTAGCATGATAAAGAAGATTCAAAGAGAGTGAGATGCCAGCTCCTTTCATTCAGTCAGTAGCTTCAAACATTTCTGGTATATGAATAACATGATGTTTTTCAATGGCAAAAATCAATGAATATTGTAAATGCACAAACAGTAATTTCTCCGCATTGCAAGGTGCAAGTCTGAAATTTTTTGCTTTTTCCTGCTCCTCTTAGCATGATAAAGAAGATTCAAAGAGAGTGAGATGCCAGCTACTTTCATTCAGTCAGTAGCTTCAATCATTTCTGGACGTTTTTCAATGGTAAAAATCAATGAATATTGTAAATGCACAAACAGTAATTTCTCCACATTGCAAGGTGCAATTCTGAAATTTTTTGCTTTTTCCTGCTCCTCTTAGCATGATAAAGAAGATTCATAGAGAGTGAGATGCCAGCTCCTTTCATTCAGTCAGTAGCTTCAAACATTTCTGGTATATGAATAACATGATGTTTTTCAATGGCAAAAATCAATGAATATTGTAAATGCACAAACAGTAATTTCTCCGCATTGCAAGGTGCAATTCTGAAATTTTTTGCTTTTTCCTGCTCCTCTTAGCATGATAAAGAAGATTCAAAGAGAGTGAGATGCCAGCTCCTTTCATTCAGTCAGTAGCTTCAAACATTTCTGGTATATGAATAACATGATGTTTTTCAATGGCAAAAATCAATGAATATTGTAAATGCACAAACAGTAATTTCTCCGCATTGCAAGGTGCAAGTCTGAAATTTTTTGCTTTTTCCTGCTCCTCTTAGCATGATAAAGAAGATTCAAAGAGAGTGAGATGCCAGCTACTTTCATTCAGTCAGTAGCTTCAATCATTTCTGGACGTTTTTCAATGGTAAAAATCAATGAATATTGTAAATGCACAAACAGTAATTTCTCCACATTGCAAGGTGCAATTCTGAAATTTTTTGCTTTTTCCTGCTCCTCTTAGCATGATAAAGAAGATTCAAAGAGAGTGAGATGCCAGCTCCTTTCATTCAGTCAGTAGCTTCAAACATTTCTGGTATGTGAATAACATGATGTTTTTCAATGGCAAAAATCAATGAATATTGTAAATGCACAAACAGTAATTTCTCCGCATTGCAAGGTGCTATTCTGAAATTTTTTGCTTTTTCCTGCTCCTCTTAGCATGATAAAGAAGATTCAAAGAGAGTGAGATGCCAGCTCCTTTCATTCAGTCAGTAGCTTCAATCATTTCTGGATGTTTTTCAATGGCAAAAATCAATGAATATTGTAAATGCACAAACTGTAATTTCTCCGCATTGCAAGGTGCAATTCTGAAATTTTTTGCTTTTTCCTGCTCCTCTTAGCATGATAAAGAAGATTCAAAGAGAGTGAGATGCCAGCTCCTTTCATTCAGTCAGTAGCTTCAATCATTTCTGGACGTTTTTCAATGGCAAAAATCAATGAATATTGTAAATGCACAAACAGTAATTTCTCCGCATTGCAAGGTGCAATTCTGAAATTTTTTGCTTTTTCCTGCTCCTCTTAGCATGATAAAGAAGATTCAAAGAGAGTGAGATGCCAGCTCCTTTCATTCAGTCAGTACCTTCAATCATTTCTGGACGTTTTTCAATGGCAAAAATCAATGAATATTGTAAATGCACAAACAGTAATTTCTCCGCATTGCAAGGTGCAATTCTGAAATTTTTTGCTTTTTCCCGCTCCTCTTAGCATGATAAAGAAGATTCAAAGAGAGTGAGGTGCCAGCTCCTTTCATTCAGTCAGTAGCTTCAAACATTTCAGGTATATGAATAACATGTTTTTCAATGGCAAAAATCAATGAATATTGTAAATGCACAAACAGTAATTTCTCCGCATTGCAAGGTGCAATTCTGAAATTTTTTGCTTTTTCCTGCTCCTCTTAGCATGATAAAGAAGATTCAAAGAGAGTGAGATGCCAGCTCCTTTCATTCAGTCAGTAGCTTCAATCATTTCTGGACGTTTTTCAATGGCAAAAATCAATGAATATTGTAAATGCACAAACAGTAATTTCTCCGCATTGCAAGGTGCAATTCTGAAATTTTTTGCTTTTTCCTGCTCCTCTTAGCATGATAAAGAAGATTCAAAGAGAGTGAGATGCCAGCTCCTTTCATTCAGTCAGTAGCTTCAATCATTTCTGGACGTTTTTCAATGGCAAAAATCAATGAATATTGTAAATGCACAAACAGTAATTTCTCCGCATTGCAAGGTGCAATTCTGAAATTTTTTGCTTTTTCCTGCTCCTCTTAGCATGATAAAGAAGATTCAAAGAGAGTGAGATGCCAGCTCCTTTCATTCAGTCAGTAGCTTCAAACATTTCTGGTATATGAATAACATGATGTTTTTCAATGGCAAAAATCAATGAATATTGTAAATGCACAAACAGTAATTTCTCCGCATTGCAAGGTGCAAGTCTGAAATTTTTTGCTTTTTCCTGCTCCTCTTAGCATGATAAAGAAGATTCAAAGAGAGTGAGATGCCAGCTACTTTCATTCAGTCAGTAGCTTCAATCATTTCTGGACGTTTTTCAATGGTAAAAATCAATGAATATTGTAAATGCACAAACAGTAATTTCTCCACATTGCAAGGTGCAATTCTGAAATTTTTTGCTTTTTCCTGCTCCTCTTAGCATGATAAAGAAGATTCAAAGAGAGTGACATGCCAGCTCCTTTCATTCAGTCAGTAGCTTCAAACATTTCTGATATATGAATAACATGATGTTTTTCAATGGCAAAAATCAATGAATATTGTAAATGCACAAACAGTAATTTCTCCGCATTGCAAGGTGCAATTCTGAAATTTTTTGCTTTTT
This sequence comes from Phyllobates terribilis, assembly GCF_046119375.1. NCBI lineage: Eukaryota > Metazoa > Chordata > Amphibia > Anura > Dendrobatidae > Phyllobates > Phyllobates terribilis. Next base: position 104,119 of record NW_027364966.1, on the reverse strand, counting down.
CCTGCTCCTCTTAGCATGATAAAGAAGATTCAAAGAGAGTGAGATGCCAGCTCCTTTCATTCAGTCAGTAGCTTCAAACATTTCTGGTATATGAATAACATGATGTTTTTCAATGGCAAAAATCAATGAATATTGTAAATGCACAAACAGTAATTTCTCCGCATTGCAAGGTGCAATTCTGAAATTTTTTGCTTTTTCCTGCTCCTCTTAGCATGATAAAGAAGATTCAAAGAGAGTGAGATGCCAGCTCCTTTCATTCAGTCAGTAGCTTCAATCATTTCTGGACGTTTTTCAATGGCAAAAATCAATGAATATTCTAAATGCACAAACAGTAATTTCTCCGCATTGCAAGGTGCAATTCTGAAATTTTTTGCTTTTTCCTGCTCCTCTTAGCATGATAAAGAAGATTCAAAGAGAGTGAGATGTCAGCTCCTTTCATTCAGTCATTAGCTTCAAACATTTCTGGTATATGAATAACATGATGTTTTTCAATGGCAAAAATCAATGAATATTGTAAATGCACAAACAGTAATTTCTCCGCATTGCAAGGTGCAATTCTGAAATTTTTTGCTTTTTCCTGCTCCTCTTAGCATGATAAAGAAGATTCAAAGAGAGTGAGATGCCAGCTCCTTTCGTTCAGTCAGTAGCTTCAATCATTTCTGGACGTTTTTCAATGGCAAAAATCATTGAATATTATAAATGCACAAACAGTAATTTCTCCGCATTGCAAGGTGCAATTCTGAAATTTTTTACTTTTTCCTGCTCCTCTTAGCATGATAAAGAAGATTCAAAGAGAGTGAGATGCCAGCTCCTTTCATTCAGTCAGTAGCTTCAATCATTTCTGGTATATGAATAACATGATGTTTTTCAATGGCAAAAATCAATGAATATTGTAAATGCACAAACAGTAATTTCTCCGCATTGCAAGGTGCAATTCTGAAATTTTTTGCTTTTTCCTGCTCCTCTTAGCATGATAAAGAAGATTCAAAGAGAGTGAGATGCCAGCTCCTTTCATTCAGTCAGTAGCTTCAATCATTTCTGGACGTTTTTCAATGGCAAAAATCAATGAATATTGTAAATGCACAAACAGTAATTTCTCCGCATTGCAAGGTGCAATTCTGAAATTTTTTGCTTTTTCCTGCTCCTCTTAGCATGATAAACAAGATTCAAAGAGAGTGAGATGCCAGCTCCTTTCATTCAGTCAGTAGCTTCAATCATTTCTGGACGTTTTTCAATGGCAAAAATCAATGAATATTGTAAATGCACAAACAGTAATTTCTCCGCATTGCAAGGTGCAATTCTGAAATTTTTTGCTTTTTCCTGCTCCTCTTAGCATGATAAAGAAGATTCAAAGAGAGTGAGATGCCAGCTCCTTTCATTCAGTCAGTAGCTTCAATCATTTCTGGACGTTTTTCAATGGCAAAAATCAATGAATATTGTAAATGCACAAACAGTAATTTCTCCGCATTGCAAGGTGCAATTCTGAAATTTTTTGCTTTTTCCTGCTCCTCTTAGCATGATAAAGAAGATTCAAAGAGAGTGAGATGCCAGCTCCTTTCATTCAGTCAGTAGCTTCAATCATTTCTGGTATATGAATAACATGATGTTTTTCAATGGCAAAAATCAATGAATATTGTAAATGCACAAACAGTAATTTCTCCGCATTGCAAGGTGCAATTCTGAAATTTTTTGCTTTTTCCTGCTCCTCTTAGCATGATAAAGAAGATTCAAAGAGAATGAGATGCCAGCTCCTTTCATTCAGTCAGTAGCTTCAATCATTTCTGGACGTTTTTCAATGGCAAAAATCAATGAATATTGTAAATACACAAACAGTAATTTCTCCGCATTGCAAGGTGCAATTCTGAAATTTTTTGCTTTTTCCTGCTCCTCTTAGCATGATAAACATGATTCAAAGAGAGTGAGTTGCCAGCTCCTTTCATTCAGTCAGTAGCTTCAATCATTTCTGGACGTTTTTCAATTGCAAAAATCAATGAATATTGTAAATGCACAAACAGTAATTTCTCCGCATTGCAAGGTGCAATTCTGAAATTTTTTGCTTTTTCCTGCTCCTCTTAGCATGATAAAGACGATTCAAAGAGAGTGAGATGCCAGCTCCTTTCATTCAGTCAGTAGCTTCAAACATTTCTGGTATATGAATAACATGATGTTTTTCAATGGCAAAAATCAATGAATATTGTAAATGCACAAACAGTAATTTCTCCGCATTGCAAGGTGCAATTCTGAAATTTTTTGCTTTTTCCTGCTCCTCTTAGCATGATAAAGAAGATTCAAAGAGAGTGAGATGCCAGCTCCTTTCATTCAGTCAGTAGCTTCAAACATTTCTGGTATATGAATAACATGATGTTTTTCAATGGCAAAAATCAATGAATATTGTAAATGCACAAACAGTAATTTCTCCGCATTGCAAGGTGCAAGTCTGAAATTTTTTGCTTTTTCCTGCTCCTCTTAGCATGATAAAGAAGATTCAAAGAGAGTGAGATGCCAGCTACTTTCATTCAGTCAGTAGCTTCAATCATTTCTGGACGTTTTTCAATGGTAAAAATCAATGAATATTGTAAATGCACAAACAGTAATTTCTCCACATTGCAAGGTGCAATTCTGAAATTTTTTGCTTTTTCCTGCTCCTCTTAGCATGATAAAGAAGATTCAAAGAGAGTGAGATGCCAGCTCCTTTCATTCAGTCAGTAGCTTCAAACATTTCTGGTATATGAATAACATGATGTTTTTCAATGGCAAAAATCAATGAATATTGTAAATGCACAAACAGTAATTTCTCCGCATTGCAAGGTGATATTCTGAAATTTTTTGCTTTTTCCTGCTCCTCTTAGCATGATAAAGAAGATTCAAAGAGAGTGAGATGCCAGCTCCTTTCATTCAGTCAGTAGCTTCAATCATTTCTGGATGTTTTTCAATGGCAAAAATCAATGAATATTGTAAATGCACAAACTGTAATTTCTCCGCATTGCAAGGTGCAATTCTGAAATTTTTTGCTTTTTCCTGCTCCTCTTAGCATGATAAAGAAGATTCAAAGAGAGTGAGATGCCAGCTCCTTTCATTCAGTCAGTAGCTTCAATCATTTCTGGACGTTTTTCAATGGCAAAAATCAATGAATATTGTAAATGCACAAACAGTAATTTCTCCGCATTGCAAGGTGCAATTCTGAAATTTTTTGCTTTTTCCTGCTCCTCTTAGCATGATAAAGAAGATTCAAAGAGAGTGAGATGCCAGCTCCTTTCATTCAGTCAGTACCTTCAATCATTTCTGGACGTTTTTCAATGGCAAAAATCAATGAATATTGTAAATGCACAAACAGTAATTTCTCCGCATTGCAAGGTGCAATTCTGAAATTTTTTGCTTTTTCCCGCTCCTCTTAGCATGATAAAGAAGATTCAAAGAGAGTGAGGTGCCAGCTCCTTTCATTCAGTCAGTAGCTTCAAACATTTCAGGTATATGAATAACATGTTTTTCAATGGCAAAAATCAATGAATATTGTAAATGCACAAACAGTAATTTCTCCGCATTGCAAGGTGCAATTCTGAAATTTTTTGCTTTTTCCTGCTCCTCTTAGCATGATAAAGAAGATTCAAAGAGAGTGAGATGCCAGCTCCTTTCATTCAGTCAGTAGCTTCAATCATTTCTGGACGTTTTTCAATGGCAAAAATCAATGAATATTGTAAATGCACAAACAGTAATTTCTCCGCATTGCAAGGTGCAATTCTGAAATTTTTTGCTTTTTCCTGCTCCTCTTAGCATGATAAAGAAGATTCAAAGAGAGTGAGATGCCAGCTCCTTTCATTCAGTCAGTAGCTTCAATCATTTCTGGACGTTTTTCAATGGCAAAAATCAATGAATATTGTAAATGCACAAACAGTAATTTCTCCGCATTGCAAGGTGCAATTCTGAAATTTTTTGCTTTTTCCTGCTCCTCTTAGCATGATAAAGAAGATTCAAAGAGAGTGAGATGCCAGCTCCTTTCATTCAGTCAGTAGCTTCAAACATTTCTGGTATATGAATAACATGATGTTTTTCAATGGCAAAAATCAATGAATATTGTAAATGCACAAACAGTAATTTCTCCGCATTGCAAGGTGCAAGTCTGAAATTTTTTGCTTTTTCCTGCTCCTCTTAGCATGATAAAGAAGATTCAAAGAGAGTGAGATGCCAGCTACTTTCATTCAGTCAGTAGCTTCAATCATTTCTGGACGTTTTTCAATGGTAAAAATCAATGAATATTGTAAATGCACAAACAGTAATTTCTCCACATTGCAAGGTGCAATTCTGAAATTTTTTGCTTTTTCCTGCTCCTCTTAGCATGATAAAGAAGATTCAAAGAGAGTGACATGCCAGCTCCTTTCATTCAGTCAGTAGCTTCAAACATTTCTGATATATGAATAACATGATGTTTTTCAATGGCAAAAATCAATGAATATTGTAAATGCACAAACAGTAATTTCTCCGCATTGCAAGGTGCAATTCTGAAATTTTTTGCTTTTTCCTGCTCCTCTTAGCATGATAAAAAAGATTCAAAGAGAGTGAGATGCCAGCTCCTTTCATTCAGTCAGTAGCTTCAAACATTTCTGGTATATGAATAACATGATGTTTTTCAATGGCAAAAATCAATGAATATTGTAAATGCACAAACAGTAATTTCTCCGCATTGCAAGGTGCAATTCTGAAATTTTTTGCTTTTTCCTGCTCCTCTTAGCATGATAAAGAAGATTCAAAGAGAGTGAGATGCCAGCTCCTTTCATTCAGTCAGTAGCTTCAATCATTTCTGGACGTTTTTCAATGGCAAAAATCAATGAATATTCTAAATGCACAAACAGTAATTTCTCCGCATTGCAAGGTGCAATTCTGAAATTTTTTGCTTTTTCCTGCTCCTCTTAGCATGATAAAGAAGATTCAAAGAGAGTGAGATGTCAGCTCCTTTCATTCAGTCATTAGCTTCAAACATTTCTGGTATATGAATAACATGATGTTTTTCAATGGCAAAAATCAATGAATATTGTAAATGCACAAACAGTAATTTCTCCGCATTGCAAGGTGCAATTCTGAAATTTTTTGCTTTTTCCTGCTCCTCTTAGCATGATAAAGAAGATTCAAAGAGAGTGAGATGCCAGCTCCTTTCGTTCAGTCAGTAGCTTCAATCATTTCTGGACGTTTTTCAATGGCAAAAATCATTGAATATTATAAATGCACAAACAGTAATTTCTCCGCATTGCAAGGTGCAATTCTGAAATTTTTTACTTTTTCCTGCTCCTCTTAGCATGATAAAGAAGATTCAAAGAGAGTGAGATGCCAGCTCCTTTCATTCAGTCAGTAGCTTCAATCATTTCTGGTATATGAATAACATGATGTTTTTCAATGGCAAAAATCAATGAATATTGTAAATGCACAAACAGTAATTTCTCCGCATTGCAAGGTGCAATTCTGAAATTTTTTGCTTTTTCCTGCTCCTCTTAGCATGATAAAGAAGATTCAAAGAGAGTGAGATGCCAGCTCCTTTCATTCAGTCAGTAGCTTCAATCATTTCTGGACGTTTTTCAATGGCAAAAATCAATGAATATTGTAAATGCACAAACAGTAATTTCTCCGCATTGCAAGGTGCAATTCTGAAATTTTTTGCTTTTTCCTGCTCCTCTTAGCATGATAAACAAGATTCAAAGAGAGTGAGATGCCAGCTCCTTTCATTCAGTCAGTAGCTTCAATCATTTCTGGACGTTTTTCAATGGCAAAAATCAATGAATATTGTAAATGCACAAACAGTAATTTCTCCGCATTGCAAGGTGCAATTCTGAAATTTTTTGCTTTTTCCTGCTCCTCTTAGCATGATAAAGAAGATTCAAAGAGAGTGAGATGCCAGCTCCTTTCATTCAGTCAGTAGCTTCAATCATTTCTGGACGTTTTTCAATGGCAAAAATCAATGAATATTGTAAATGCACAAACAGTAATTTCTCCGCATTGCAAGGTGCAATTCTGAAATTTTTTGCTTTTTCCTGCTCCTCTTAGCATGATAAAGAAGATTCAAAGAGAGTGAGATGCCAGCTCCTTTCATTCAGTCAGTAGCTTCAATCATTTCTGGTATATGAATAACATGATGTTTTTCAATGGCAAAAATCAATGAATATTGTAAATGCACAAACAGTAATTTCTCCGCATTGCAAGGTGCAATTCTGAAATTTTTTGCTTTTTCCTGCTCCTCTTAGCATGATAAAGAAGATTCAAAGAGAGTGAGATGCCAGCTCCTTTCATTCAGTCAGTAGCTTCAATCATTTCTGGACGTTTTTCAATGGCAAAAATCAATGAATATTGTAAATGCACAAACAGTAATTTCTCCGCATTGCAAGGTGCAATTCTGAAATTTTTTGCTTTTTCCTGCTCCTCTTAGCATGATAAACATGATTCAAAGAGAGTGAGTTGCCAGCTCCTTTCATTCAGTCAGTAGCTTCAATCATTTCTGGACGTTTTTCAATTGCAAAAATCAATGAATATTGTAAATGCACAAACAGTAATTTCTCCGCATTGCAAGGTGCAATTCTGAAATTTTTTGCTTTTTCCTGCTCCTCTTAGCATGATAAAGACGATTCAAAGAGAGTGAGATGCCAGCTACTTTCATTCAGTCAGTAGCTTCAATCATTTCTGGTATATGAATAACATGATGTTTTTCAATGGCAAAAATCAATGAATATTGTAAATGCACAAACAGTAATTTCTCCGCATTGCAAGGTGCAATTCTGAAATTTTTTACTTTTTCCTGCTCCTCTTAGCATGATAAAGAAGATTCAAAGAGAGTGAGGTGCCAGCTCCTTTCATTCAGTCAGTAGCTTCAAACATTTCTGGTATATGAATAACATGTTTTTCAATGGCAAAAATCAATGAATATTGTAAATGCACAAACAGTAATTTCTCCGCATTGCAAGGTGCAATTGTGAAATTTTTTGCTTTTTCCTGCTCCTCTTAGCATGATAAAGAAGATTCAAAGAGAGTGAGATGCCAGCTCCTTTCATTCAGTCAGTAGCTTCAATCATTTCTGGACGTTTTTCAATGGCAAAAATCAATGAATATTGTAAATGCACAAACAGTAATTTCTCCGCATTGCAAGGTGCAATTCTGAAATTTTTTGCTTTTTCCTGCTCCTCTTAGCATGATAAAGAAGATTCAAAGAGAGTGAGATGCCAGCTCCTTTCATTCAGTCAGTAGCTTCAATCATTTCTGGACGTTTTTCAATGGCAAAAATCAATGAATATTGTAAATGCACAAACAGTAATTTCTCCGCATTGCAAGGTGCAATTCTGAAATTTTTTGCTTTTTCCTGCTCCTCTTAGCATGATAAAGAAGATTCAAAGAGAGTGAGATGCCAGCTCCTTTCATTCAGTCAGTAGCTTCAAACATTTCTGGTATATGAATAACATGATGTTTTTCAATGGCAAAAATCAATGAATATTGTAAATGCACAAACAGTAATTTCTCCGCATTGCAAGGTGCAAGTCTGAAATTTTTTGCTTTTTCCTGCTCCTCTTAGCATGATAAAGAAGATTCAAAGAGAGTGAGATGCCAGCTACTTTCATTCAGTCAGTAGCTTCAATCATTTCTGGACGTTTTTCAATGGTAAAAATCAATGAATATTGTAAATGCACAAACAGTAATTTCTCCACATTGCAAGGTGCAATTCTGAAATTTTTTGCTTTTTCCTGCTCCTCTTAGCATGATAAAGAAGATTCAAAGAGAGTGAGATGCCAGCTCCTTTCATTCAGTCAGTAGCTTCAAACATTTCTGGTATATGAATAACATGATGTTTTCAATGGCAAAAATCAATGAATATTGTAAATGCACAAACAGTAAATTCTCCGCATTGCAAGGTGCAATTCTGAAATTTTTTGCTTTTTCCTGCTCCTCTTAGCATGATAAAGAAGATTCAAAGTGAGATGCCAGCTCCTTTCATTCAGTCAGTAGCTTCAAACATTTCTGGTATATGAATAACATGATGTTTTTCAATGGCAAAAATCAATGAATATTGTAAATGCACAAACAGTAATTTCTCCGCATTGCAAGGTGCAAGTCTGAAATTTTTTGCTTTTTCCTGCTCCTCTTAGCATGATAAAGAAGATTCAAAGAGAGTGAGATGCCAGCTACTTTCATTCAGTCAGTAGATTCAATCATTTCTGGACGTTTTTCAATGTTAAAAATCAATGAATATTGTAAATGCACAAACAGTAATTTCTCCACATTGCAAGGTGCAATTCTGAAATTTTTTGCTTTTTCCTGCTCCTCTTAGCATGATAATGAAGATTCAAAGAGAGTGAGATGCCAGCTCCTTTCATTCAGTCAGTAGCTTCAAACATTTCTGGTATATGAATAACATGATGTTTTTCAATGGCAAAAATCAATGAATATTGTAAATGCACAAACAGTAATTTCTCCGCATTGCAAGGTGCAATTCTGAAATTTTTTGCTTTTTCCTGCTCCTCTTAGCATGATAAAGAAGATTCAAAGAGAGTGAGATGCCAGCTCCTTTCATTCAGTCAGTAGCTTCAATCATTTCTGGATGTTTTTCAATGGCAAAAATCAATGAATATTGTAAATGCACAAACTGTAATTTCTCCGCATTGCAAGGTGCAATTCTGAAATTTTTTACTTTTTCCTGCTCCTCTTAGCATGATAAAGAAGATTCAAAGAGAGTGAGATGCCAGCTCCTTTCATTCAGTCAGTAGCTTCAATCATTTCTGGACGTTTTTCAATGGCAAAAATCAATGAATATTGTAAATGCACAAACAGTAATTTCTCCGCATTGCAAGGTGCAATTCTGAAATTTTTTGCTTTTTCCTGCTCCTCTTAGCATGATAAAGAAGATTCAAAGAGAGTGAGATGCCAGCTCCTTTCATTCAGTCAGTACTTTCAATCATTTCTGGACGTTTTTCAATGGCAAAAATCAATGAATATTGTAAATGCACAAACAGTAATTTCTCCGCATTGCAAGGTGCAATTCTGAAATTTTTTGCTTTTTCCTGCTCCTCTTAGCATGATAAAGAAGATTCAAAGAGAGTGAGATGCCAGCTCCTTTCATTCAGTCAGTAGCTTCAATCATTTCTGGACGTTTTTCAATGGCAAAAATCAATGAATATTGTAAATGCACAAACAGTAATTTCTCCGCATTGCAAGGTGCAATTCTGAAATTTTTTGCTTTTTCCTGCTCCTCTTAGCATGATAAAGAAGATTCAAAGAGAGTGAGATGCCAGCTCCTTTCATTCAGTCAGTAGCTTCAAACATTTCTGGTATATGAATAACATGATGTTTTTCAATGGCAAAAATCAATGAATATTGTAAATGCACAAACAGTAATTTCTCCGCATTGCAAGGTGCAAGTCTGAAATTTTTTGCTTTTTCCTGCTCCTCTTAGCATGATAAAGAAGATTCAAAGAGAGTGAGATGCCAGCTACTTTCATTCAGTCAGTAGCTTCAATCATTTCTGGACGTTTTTCAATGGTAAAAATCAATGAATATTGTAAATGCACAAACAGTAATTTCTCCACATTGCAAGGTGCAATTCTGCAATTTTTTGCTTTTTCCTGCTCCTCTTAGCATGATAAAGAAGATTCAAAGAGAGTGAGATGCCAGCTCCTTTCATTCAGTCAGTAGCTTCAAACATTTCTGGTATATGAATAACATGATGTTTTCAATGGCAAAAATCAATGAATATTGTAAATGCACAAACAGTAAATTCTCCGCATTGCAAGGTGCAATTCTGAAATTTTTTGCTTTTTCCTGCTCCTCTTAGCATGATAAAGAAGATTCAAAGAGAGTGAGATGCCAGCTCCTTTCATTCAGTCAGTAGCTTCAAACATTTCTGGTATATGAATAACATGATGTTTTTCAATGGCAAAAATCAATGAATATTGTAAATGCACAAACAGTAATTTCTCCGCATTGCAAGGTGCAAGTCTGAAATTTTTTGATTTTTCCTGCTCCTCTTAGCATGATAAAGAAGATTCAAAGAGAGTGAGAAGCCAGCTACTTTCATTCAGTCAGTAGATTCAATCATTTCTGGACGTTTTTCAATGTTAAAAATCAATGAATATTGTAAATGCACAAACAGTAATTTCTCCACATTGCAAGGTGCAATTCTGAAATTTTTTGCTTTTTCCTGCTCCTCTTAGCATGATAATGAAGATTCAAAGAGAGTGAGATGCCAGCTCCTTTCATTCAGTCAGTAGCTTCAAACATTTCTGGTATATGAATAACATGATGTTTTTCAATGGCAAAAATCAATGAATATTGTAAATGCACAAACAGTAATTTCTCCGCATTGCAAGGTGCAATTCTGAAATTTTTTGCTTTTTCCTGCTCCTCTTAGCATGATAAAGATTCAAAGAGAGTGAGATGCCAGCTCCTTTCATTCAGTCAGTAGCTTCAATCATTTCTGGATGTTTTTCAATGGCAAAAATCAATGAATATTGTAAATGCACAAACTGTAATTTCTCCGCATTGCAAGGTGCAATTCTGAAATTTTTTACTTTTTCCTGCTCCTCTTAGCATGATAAAGAAGATTCAAAGAGAGTGAGATGCCAGCTCCTTTCATTCAGTCAGTAGCTTCAATCATTTCTGGACGTTTTTCAATGGCAAAAATCAATGAATATTGTAAATGCACAAACAGTAATTTCTCCGCATTGCAAGGTGCAATTCTGAAATTTTTTGCTTTTTCCTGCTCCTCTTAGCATGATAAAGAAGATTCAAAGAGAGTGAGATGCCAGCTCCTTTCATTCAGTCAGTACTTTCAATCATTTCTGGACGTTTTTCAATGGCAAAAATCAATGAATATTGTAAATGCACAAACAGTAATTTCTCCGCATTGCAAGGTGCAATTCTGAATTTTTTTGCTTTTTCCCGCTCCGCTTAGCATGATAAAGAAGATTCAAAGAGAATGAGGTGCCAGCTCCTTTCATTCAGTCAGTAGCTTCAAACATTTCTGGTATATGAATAACATGTTTTTCAATGGCAAAAATCAATGAATATTGTAAATGCACAAACAGTAATTTCTCCGCATTGCAAGGTGCAATTCTGAAATTTTTTGCTTTTTCCTGCTCCGCTTAGCATGATAAAGAAGATTCAAAGAGAGTGAGATGCCAGCTCCTTTCATTCAGTCAGTAGCTTCAAACATTTCTGGTATATGAATAACATGATGTTTTTCAATGTCAAAAATCAATGAATATTGTAAATGCACAAACAGTAATTTCTCCGCATTGCAAGGTGCAAGTCTGAAATTTTTTGCTTTTTCCTGCTCCTCTTAGCATGATAAAGAAGATTCAAAGAGAGTGAGATGCCAGCTACTTTCATTCAGTCAGTAGCTTCAATCATTTCTGGACGTTTTTCAATGGTAAAAATCAATGAATATTGTAAATGCACAGTAATTTCTCCACATTGCAAGGTGCAATTCTGAAATTTTTTGCTTTTTCCTGCTCCTCTTAGCATGATAAAGAAGATTCAAAGAGAGTGAGATGCCAGCTCCTTTCATTCAGTCAGTAGCTTCAAACATTTCTGGTATATGAATAACATGATGTTTTTCAATGGCAAAAATCAATGAATATTGTAAATGCACAAACAGTAATTTCTCCGCATTGCAAGGTGCAATTCTGAAATTTTTTGCTTTTTCCTGCTCCTCTTAGCATGATAAAGAAGATTCAAAGAGAGTGAGATGCCAGCTCCTTTCATTCAGTCAGTAGCTTCAAACATTTCTGGTATATGAATAACATGATGTTTTTCAATGGCAAAAATCAATGAATATTGTAAATGCACAAACAGTAATTTCTCCGCATTGCAAGGTGCAATTCTGAAATTTTTTGCTTTTTCCTGCTCCTCTTAGCATGATAAAGAAGATTCAAAGAGAGTGAGATGCCAGCTCCTTTCATTCAGTCAGTAGCTTCAATCATTTCTGGACGTTTTTCAATGGCAAAAATCAATGAATATTGTAAATGCACAAACAGTAATTTCTCTGCATTGCAAGGTGCAATTCTGAAATTTTTTGCTTTTTCCTGCTCCTCTTAGCATGATAAAGAAGATTCAAAGAGAGTGAGATGTCAGCTCCTTTCATTCAGTCAGTAGCTTCAAACATTTCTGGTATATGAATAACATGATGTTTTTCAATGGCAAAAATCAATGAATATTGTAAATGCACAAACAGTAATTTCTCCGCATTGCAAGGTGCAATTCTGAAATTTTTTGCTTTTTCCTGCTCCTCTTAGCATGATAAAGAATATTCAAAGAGAGTGAGATGCCAGCTCCTTTCATTCAGTCAGTAGCTTCAATCATTTCTGGACGTTTTTCAATGGCAAAAATCAATGAATATTGTAAATGCACAAACAGTAATTTCTCTGCATTGCAAGGTGCAATTCTGAAATTTTTTGCTTTTTCCTGCTCCTCTTAGCATGATAAAGAAGATTCAAAGAGAGTGAGATGCCAGCTCCTTTCGTTCAGTCAGTAGCTTCAATCATTTCTGGACGTTTTTCAATGGCAAAAATCATTGAATATTATAAATGCACAAACAGTAATTTCTCCGCATAGCAAGGTGCAATTCTGAAATTTTTTACTTTTTCCTGCTCCTCTTAGCATGATAAAGAAGATTCAAAGAGAGTGAGATGCCAGCTCCTTTCATTCAGTCAGTAGCTTCAATCATTTCTGGACGTTTTTCAATGGCAAAAATCAATGAATATTGTAAATGCACAAACAGTAATTTCTCCGCATTGCAAGGTGCAATTCTGAAATTTTTTGCTTTTTCCTGCTCCTCTTAGCATGATAAAGAAGATTCAAAGAGAGTGAGATGCCAGCTCCTTTCATTCAGTCAGTAGCTTCAATCATTTCTGGACGTTTTTCAATGGCAAAAATCAATGAATATTGTAAATGCACAAACAGTAATTTCTCCGCATTGCAAGGTGCAATTCTGAAATTTTTTGGTTTTTCCTGCTCCTCTTAGCATGATAAAGAAGATTCAAAGAGAGTGAGATGCCAGCTACTTTCATTCAGTCAGTAGCTTCAAACATTTCTGGTATATGAATAACATAATGTTTTTCAATGGCAAAAATCAATGAATATTGTAAATGCACAAACAGTAATTTCTCCGCATTGCAAGGTGCAAGTCTGAAATTTTTTGCTTTTTCCTGCTCCTCTTAGCATGATAAAGAAGATTCAAAGAGAGTGAGATGCCAGCTACTTTCATTCAGTCAGTAGCTTCAATCATTTCTGGACGTTTTTCAATGGTAAAAATCAATGAATATTGTAAATGCACAAACAGTAATTTCTCCACATTGCAAGGTGCAATTCTGAAATTTTTTGCTTTTTCCTGCTCCTCTTAGCATGATAAAGAAGATTCAAAGAGAGTGAGATGCCAGCTCCTTTCATTCAGTCAGTAGCTTCAAACATTTCTGGTATATGAATAACATGATGTTTTTCAATGGCAAAAATCAATGAATATTGTAAATGCACAAACAGTAATTTCTCCGCATTGCAAGGTGCAATTCTGAAATTTTTTGCTTTTTCCTGCTCCTCTTAGCATGATAAAGAACATTCAAAGAGAGTGAGATGCCAGCTCCTTTCATTCAGTCAGTAGCTTCAATCATTTCTGGATGTTTTTCAATGGCAAAAATCAATGAATATTGTAAATGCACAAACTGTAATTTCTCCGCATTGCAAGGTGCAATTCTGAAATTTTTTGCTTTTTCCTGCTCCTCTTAGCATGATAAAGAAGATTCAAAGAGAGTGAGATGCCAGCTCCTTTCATTCAGTCAGTAGCTTCAATCATTTCTGGACGTTTTTCAATGGCAAAAATCAATGAATATTGTAAATGCACAAACAGTAATTTCTCCGCATTGCAAGGTGCAATTCTGAAATTTTTTGCTTTTTCCTGCTCCTCTTAGCATGATAAAGAAGATTCAAAGAGAGTGAGATGCCAGCTCCTTTCATTCAGTCAGTACCTTCAATCATTTCTGGACGTTTTTCAATGGCAAAAATCAATGAATATTGTAAATGCACAAACAGTAATTTCTCCGCATTGCAAGGTGCAATTCTGAAATTTTTTGCTTTTTCCCGCTCCTCTTAGCATGATAAAGAAGATTCAAAGAGAGTGAGGTGCCAGCTCCTTTCATTCAGTCAGTAGCTTCAAACATTTCTGGTATATGAATAACATGTTTTTCAATGGCAAAAATCAATGAATATTGTAAATGCACAAACAGTAATTTCTCCGCATTGCAAGGTGCAATTCTGAAATTTTTTGATTTTTCCTGCTGCTCTTAGCATGATAAAGAAGATTCAAAGAGAGTGAGATGCCAGCTCCTTTCATTCAGTCAGTAGCTTCAATCATTTCTGGACGTTTTTCAATGGCAAAAATCAATGAATATTGTAAATGCACAAACAGTAATTTCTCCGCATTGCAAGGTGCAATTCTGAAATTTTTTGCTTTTTCCTGCTCCTCTTAGCATGATAAAGAAGATTCAAAGAGAGTGAGATGCCAGCTCCTTTCATTCAGTCAGTAGCTTCAAACATTTCTGGTATATGAATAACATGATGTTTTTCAATGGCAAAAATCAATGAATATTGTAAATGCACAAACAGTAATTTCTCCGCATTGCAAGGTGCAATTCTGAAATTTTTTGCTTTTTCCTGCTCCTCTTAGCATGATAAAGAAGATTCAAAGAGAGTGAGATGCCAGCTCCTTTCATTCAGTCAGTAGCTTCAAACATTTCTGGTATATGAATAAAATGATGTTTTTCAATGGCAAAAATCAATGAATATTGTAAATGCACAAACAGTAATTTCTCCGCATTGCAAGGTGCAAGTCTGAAATTTTTTGCTTTTTCCTGCTCCTCTTAGCATGATAAAGAAGATTCAAAGAGAGTGAGATGCCAGCTACTTTCATTCAGTCAGTAGCTTCAATCATTTCTGGACGTTTTTCAATGGTAAAAATCAATGAATATTGTAAATGCACAAACAGTAATTTCTCCACATTGCAAGGTGCAATTCTGAAATTTTTTGCTTTTTCCTGCTCCTCTTAGCATGATAAAGAAGATTCAAAGAGAGTGAGATGCCAGCTCCTTTCATTCAGTCAGTAGCTTCAAACATTTCTGGTATATGAATAACATGATGTTTTTCAATGGCAAAAATCAATGAATATTGTAAATGCACAAACAGTAATTTCTCCGCATTGCAAGGTGCAATTCTGAAATTTTTTGCTTTTTCCTGCTCCTCTTAGCATGATAAAGAAGATTCAAAGAGAGTGAGATGCCAGCTCCTTTCATTCAGTCAGTAGCTTCAATCATTTCTGGATGTTTTTCAATGGCAAAAATCAATGAATATTGTAAATGCACAAACTGTAATTTCTCCGCATTGCAAGGTGCAATTCTGAAATTTTTTGCTTTTTCCTGCTCCTCTTAGCATGTTAAAGAAGATTCAAAGAGAGTGAGATGCCAGCTCCTTTCATTCAGTCAGTAGCTTCAATCATTTCTGGACGTTTTTCAGTGGCAAAAATCAATGAATATTGTAAATGCACAAACAGTAATTTCTCCGCATTGCAAGGTGCAATTCTGAAATTTTTTGCTTTTTCCTGCTCCTCTTAGCATGATAAAGAAGATTCAAAGAGAGTGAGATGCCAGCTCCTTTCATTCAGTCAGTACCTTCAATCATTTCTGGATGTTTTTCAATGGCAAAAATCAATGAATATTGTAAATGCACAAACAGTAATTTCTCCGCATTGCAAGGTGCAAGTCTGAAATTTTTTGCTTTTTCCTGCTCCTCTTAGCATGATAAAGAAGATTCAAAGAGAGTGAGATGCCAGCTACTTTCATTCAGTCAGTAGCTTCAATCATTTCTGGACGTTTTTCAATGGTAAAAATCAATGAATATTGTAAATGCACAAACAGTAATTTCTCCACATTGCAAGGTGCAATTCTGAAATTTTTTGCTTTTTCCTGCTCCTCTTAGCATGATAAAGAAGATTCAAAGAGAGTGAGATGCCAGCTCCTTTCATTCAGTCAGTAGCTTCAAACATTTCTGGTATATGAATAACATGATGTTTTTCAATGGCAAAAATCAATGAATATTGTAAATGCACAAACAGTAATTTCTCCGCATTGCAAGGTGCAATTCTGAAATTTTTTGCTTTTTCCTGCTCCTCTTAGCATGATAAAGAAGATTCAAAGAGAGTGAGATGCCAGCTCCTTTCATTCAGTCAGTAGCTTCAATCATTTCTGGACGTTTTTCAATGGCAAAAATCAATGAATATTGTAAATGCACAAACAGTAATTTCTCTGCATTGCAAGGTGCAATTCTGAAATTTTTTGCTTTTTCCTGCTCCTCTTAGCATGATAAAGAAGATTCAAAGAGAGTGAGATGTCAGCTCCTTTCATTCAGTAAGTAGCTTCAAACATTTCTGGTATATGAATAACATGATGTTTTTCAATGGCAAAAATCAATGAATATTGTAAATGCACAAACAGTAATTTCTCCGCATTGCAAGGTGCAATTCTGAAATTTTTTGCTTTTTCCTGCTCCTCTTAGCATGATAAAGAATATTCAAAGAGAGTGAGATGCCAGCTCCTTTCATTCAGTCAGTAGCTTCAATCATTTCTGGACGTTTTTCAATGGCAAAAATCAATGAATATTGTAAATGCACAAACAGTAATTTCTCTGCATTGCAAGGTGCAATTCTGAAATTTTTTGCTTTTTCCTGCTCCTCTTAGCATGATAAAGAAGATTCAAAGAGAGTGAGATGCCAGCTCCTTTCGTTCAGTCAGTAGCTTCAATCATTTCTGGACGTTTTTCAATGGCAAAAATCATTGAATATTATAAATGCACAAACAGTAATTTCTCCGCATAGCAAGGTGCAATTCTGAAATTTTTTACTTTTTCCTGCTCCTCTTAGCATGATAAAGAAGATTCAAAGAGAGTGAGATGCCAGCTCCTTTCATTCAGTCAGTAGCTTCAATCATTTCTGGTATATGAATAACATGATGTTTTTCAATGGCAAAAATCAATGAATATTGTAAATGCACAAACAGTAATTTCTCCGCATTGCAAGGTGCAATTCTGAAATTTTTTGCTTTTTCCTGCTCCTCTTAGCATGATAAAGAAGATTCAAAGAGAGTGAGATGCCAGCTCCTTTCATTCAGTCAGTAGCTTCAATCATTTCTGGACGTTTTTCAATGGCAAAAATCAATGAATATTGTAAATGCACAAACAGTAATTTCTCCGCATTGCAAGGTGCAATTCTGAAATTTTTTGGTTTTTCCTGCTCCTCTTAGCATGATAAAGAAGATTCAAAGAGAGTGAGATGCCAGCTACTTTCATTCAGTCAGTAGCTTCAAACATTTCTGGTATATGAATAACATAATGTTTTTCAATGGCAAAAATCAATGAATATTGTAAATGCACAAACAGTAATTTCTCCGCATTGCAAGGTGCAAGTCTGAAATTTTTTGCTTTTTCCTGCTCCTCTTAGCATGATAAAGAAGATTCAAAGAGAGTGAGATGCCAGCTACTTTCATTCAGTCAGTAGCTTCAATCATTTCTGGACGTTTTTCAATGGTAAAAATCAATGAATATTGTAAATGCACAAACAGTAATTTCTCCACATTGCAAGGTGCAATTCTGAAATTTTTTGCTTTTTCCTGCTCCTCTTAGCATGATAAAGAAGATTCAAAGAGAGTGAGATGCCAGCTCCTTTCATTCAGTCAGTAGCTTCAAACATTTCTGGTATATGAATAACATGATGTTTTTCAATGGCAAAAATCAATGAATATTGTAAATGCACAAACAGTAATTTCTCCGCATTGCAAGGTGCAATTCTGAAATTTTTTGCTTTTTCCTGCTCCTCTTAGCATGATAAAGAACATTCAAAGAGAGTGAGATGCCAGCTCCTTTCATTCAGTCAGTAGCTTCAATCATTTCTGGATGTTTTTCAATGGCAAAAATCAATGAATATTGTAAATGCACAAACTGTAATTTCTCCGCATTGCAAGGTGCAATTCTGAAATTTTTTGCTTTTTCCTGCTCCTCTTAGCATGATAAAGAAGATTCAAAGAGAGTGAGATGCCAGCTCCTTTCATTCAGTCAGTAGCTTCAATCATTTCTGGACGTTTTTCAATGGCAAAAATCAATGAATATTGTAAATGCACAAACAGTAATTTCTCCGCATTGCAAGGTGCAATTCTGAAATTTTTTGCTTTTTCCTGCTCCTCTTAGCATGATAAAGAAGATTCAAAGAGAGTGAGATGCCAGCTCCTTTCATTCAGTCAGTACCTTCAATCATTTCTGGACGTTTTTCAATGGCAAAAATCAATGAATATTGTAAATGCACAAACAGTAATTTCTCCGCATTGCAAGGTGCAATTCTGAAATTTTTTGCTTTTTCCCGCTCCTCTTAGCATGATAAAGAAGATTCAAAGAGAGTGAGGTGCCAGCTCCTTTCATTCAGTCAGTAGCTTCAAACATTTCTGGTATATGAATAACATGTTTTTCAATGGCAAAAATCAATGAATATTGTAAATGCACAAACAGTAATTTCTCCGCATTGCAAGGTGCAATTCTGAAATTTTTTGATTTTTCCTGCTCCTCTTAGCATGATAAAGAAGATTCAAAGAGAGTGAGATGCCAGCTCCTTTCATTCAGTCAGTAGCTTCAATCATTTCTGGACGTTTTTCAATGGCAAAAATCAATGAATATTGTAAATGCACAAACAGTAATTTCTCCGCATTGCAAGGTGCAATTCTGAAATTTTTTGCTTTTTCCTGCTCCTCTTAGCATGATAAAGAAGATTCAAAGAGAGTGAGATGCCAGCTCCTTTCATTCAGTCAGTAGCTTCAAACATTTCTGGTATATGAATAACATGATGTTTTTCAATGGCAAAAATCAATGAATATTGTAAATGCACAAACAGTAATTTCTCCGCATTGCAAGGTGCAATTCTGAAATTTTTTGCTTTTTCCTGCTCCTCTTAGCATGATAAAGAAGATTCAAAGAGAGTGAGATGCCAGCTCCTTTCATTCAGTCAGTAGCTTCAAACATTTCTGGTATATGAATAAAATGATGTTTTTCAATGGCAAAAATCAATGAATATTGTAAATGCACAAACAGTAATTTCTCCGCATTGCAAGGTGCAAGTCTGAAATTTTTTGCTTTTTCCTGCTCCTCTTAGCATGATAAAGAAGATTCAAAGAGAGTGAGATGCCAGCTACTTTCATTCAGTCAGTAGCTTCAATCATTTCTGGACGTTTTTCAATGGTAAAAATCAATGAATATTGTAAATGCACAAACAGTAATTTCTCCACATTGCAAGGTGCAATTCTGAAATTTTTTGCTTTTTCCTGCTCCTCTTAGCATGAGAAAGAAGATTCAAAGAGAGTGAGATGCCAGCTCCTTTCATTCAGTCAGTAGCTTCAAACATTTCTGGTATATGAATAACATGATGTTTTTCAATGGCAAAAATCAATGAATATTGTAAATGCACAAACAGTAATTTCTCCGCATTGCAAGGTGCAATTCTGAAATTTTTTGCTTTTTCCTGCTCCTCTTAGCATGATAAAGAAGATTCAAAGAGAGTGAGATGCCAGCTCCTTTCATTCAGTCAGTAGCTTCAAACATTTCTGGTATATGAATAACATGATGTTTTTCAATGGCAAAAATCAATGAATATTGTAAATGCACAAACAGTAATTTCTCCGCATTGCAAGGTGCAATTCTGAAATTTTTTGCTTTTTCCTGCTCCTCTTAGCATGATAAAGAAGATTCAAAGAGAGTGAGATGCCAGCTCCTTTCATTCAGTCAGTAGCTTCAAACATTTCTGGTATATGAATAAAATGATGTTTTTCAATGGCAAAAATCAATGAATATTGTAAATGCACAAACAGTAATTTCTCCGCATTGCAAGGTGCAAGTCTGAAATTTTTTGCTTTTTCCTGCTCCTCTTAGCATGATAAAGAAGATTCAAAGAGAGTGAGATGCCAGCTACTTTCATTCAGTCAGTAGCTTCAATCATTTCTGGACGTTTTTCAATGGTAAAAATCAATGAATATTGTAAATGCACAAACAGTAATTTCTCCACATTGCAAGGTGCAATTCTGAAATTTTTTGCTTTTTCCTGCTCCTCTTAGCATGATAAAGAAGATTCAAAGAGAGTGAGATGCCAGCTCCTTTCATTCAGTCAGTAGCTTCAAACATTTCTGGTATATGAATAACATGATGTTTTTCAATGGCAAAAATCAATGAATATTGTAAATGCACAAACAGTAATTTCTCCGCATTGCAAGGTGCAATTCTGAAATTTTTTGATTTTTCCTGCTCCTCTTAGCATGATAAAGAAGATTCAAAGAGAGTGAGATGCCAGCTCCTTTCATTCAGTCAGTAGCTTCAATCATTTCTGGACGTTTTTCAATGGCAAAAATCAATGAATATTGTAAATGCACAAACAGTAATTTCTCCGCATTGCAAGGTGCAATTCTGAAATTTTTTGCTTTTTCCTGCTCCTCTTAGCATGATAAAGAAGATTCAAAGAGAGTGAGATGCCAGCTCCTTTCATTCAGTCAGTAGCTTCAAACATTTCTGGTATATGAATAACATGATGTTTTTCAATGGCAAAAATCAATGAATATTGTAAATGCACAAACAGTAATTTCTCCGCATTGCAAGGTGCAATTCTGAAATTTTTTGCTTTTTCCTGCTCCTCTTAGCATGATAAAGAAGATTCAAAGAGAGTGAGATGCCAGCTCCTTTCATTCAGTCAGTAGCTTCAAACATTTCTGGTATATGAATAACATGATGTTTTTCAATGGCAAAAATCAATGAATATTGTAAATGCACAAACAGTAATTTCTCCGCATTGCAAGGTGCAAGTCTGAAATTTTTTGCTTTTTACTGCTCCTCTTAGCATGATAAAGAATATTCAAAGAGAGTGAGATGCCAGCTACTTTCATTCAGTCAGTAGCTTCAATCATTTCTGGACGTTTTTCAATGGTAAAAATCAATGAATATTGTAAATGCACAAACAGTAATTTCTCCACATTGCAAGGTGCAATTCTGAAATTTTTTGCTTTTTCCTGCTCCTCTTAGCATGATAAAGAAGATTCAAAGAGAGTGAGATGCCAGCTCCTTTCATTCAGTCAGTAGCTTCAAACATTTCTGGTATATGAATAACATGTTTTTCAATGGCAAAAATCAATGAATATTGTAAATGCACAAACAGTAATTTCTCCGCATTGCAAGGTGCAATTCTGAAATTTTTTGCTTTATCCTGCTCCTCTTAGCATGATAAAGAAGATTCAAAGAGAGTGAGATGCCAGCTCCTTTCATTCAGTCAGTAGCTTCAATCATTTCTGGATGTTTTTCAATGGCAAAAATCAATGAATATTGTAAATGCACAAACTGTAATTTCTCCGCATTGCAAGGTGCAATTCTGAAATTTTTTGCTTTTTCCTGCTCCTCTTAGCATGATAAAGAAGATTCAAAGAGAGTGAGATGCCAGCTCCTTTCATTCAGTCAGTAGCTTCAAACATTTCTGGTATATGAATAACATGTTTTTCAATGGTAAAAATCAATGAATATTGTAAATGCACAAACAGTAATTTCTCCGCAATGCAAGGTGCAATTCTGAAATTTTTTGCTTTTTCCCGCTCCTCTTAGCATGATAAAGAAGATTCAAAGAGAGTGAGGTGCCAGCTCCTTTCATTCAGTCAGTAGCTTCAAACATTTCTGGTATATGAATAACATGTTTTTCAATGGCAAAAATCAATGAATATTGTAAATGCACAAACAGTAATTTCTCCGCATTGCAAGGTGCAATTCTGAAATTTTTTGCTTTTTCCTGCTCCTCTTAGCATGATAAAGAAGATTCAAAGAGAGTGAGATGCCAGCTCCTTTCATTCAGTCAGTAGCTTCAATCATTTCTGGACGTTTTTCAATGGCAAAAATCAATGAATATTGTAAATGCACAAACAGTAATTTCTCCGCATTGCAAGGTGCAATTCTGAAATTTTTTGCTTTTTCCTGCTCCTCTTAGCATGATAAAGAAGATTCAAAGAGAGTGAGATGCCAGCTCCTTTCATTCAGTCAGTACCTTCAATCATTTCTGGACGTTTTTCAATGGCAAAAATCAATGAATATTGTAAATGCACAAACAGTAATTTCTCCGCATTGCAAGGTGCAATTCTGAAATTTTTTGCTTTTTCCCGCTCCTCTTAGCATGATAAAGAAGATTCAAAGAGAGTGAGGTGCCAGCTCCTTTCATTCAGTCAGTAGCTTCAAACATTTCTGGTATATGAATAACATGTTTTTCAATGGCAAAAATCAATGAATATTGTAAATGCACAAACAGTAATTTCTCCGCATTGCAAGGTGCAATTCTGAAATTTTTTGCTTTTTCCTGCTAATCCTAGCATGATAAAGAAGATTCAAAGAGAGTGAGATGCCAGCTCCTTTCATTCAGTCAGTAGCTTCAAACATTTCTGGTATATGAATAACATGATGTTTTTCAATGGCAAAAATCAATGAATATTGTAAATGCACAAACAGTAATTTCTCCGCATTGCAAGGTGCAATTCTGAAATTTTTTGCTTTTTCCTGCTCCTCTTAGCATGATAAAGAAGATTCAAAGAGAGTGAGATGCCAGCTCCTTTCATTCAGTCAGTAGCTTCAAACATTTCTGGTATATGAATAAAATGATGTTTTTCAATGGCAAAAATCAATGAATATTGTAAATGCACAAACAGTAATTTCTCCGCATTGCAAGGTGCAAGTCTGAAATTTTTTGCTTTTTCCTGCTCCTCTTAGCATGATAAAGAAGATTCAAAGAGAGTGAGATGCCAGCTACTTTCATTCAGTCAGTAGCTTCAATCATTTCTGGACGTTTTTCAATGGTAAAAATCAATGAATATTGTAAATGCACAAACAGTAATTTCTCCACATTGCAAGGTGCAATTCTGAAATTTTTTGCTTTTTCCTGCTCCTCTTAGCATGAGAAAGAAGATTCAAAGAGAGTGAGATGCCAGCTCCTTTCATTCAGTCAGTAGCTTCAAACATTTCTGGTATATGAATAACATGATGTTTTTCAATGGCAAAAATCAATGAATATTGTAAATGCACAAACAGTAATTTCTCCGCATTGCAAGGTGCAATTCTGAAATTTTTTGCTTTTTCCTGCTCCTCTTAGCATGATAAAGAAGATTCAAAGAGAGTGAGATGCCAGCTCCTTTCATTCAGTCAGTAGCTTCAAACATTTCTGGTATATGAATAACATGATGTTTTTCAATGGCAAAAATCAATGAATATTGTAAATGCACAAACAGTAATTTCTCCGCATTGCAAGGTGCAATTCTGAAATTTTTTGCTTTTTCCTGCTCCTCTTAGCATGATAAAGAAGATTCAAAGAGAGTGAGATGCCAGCTCCTTTCATTCAGTCAGTAGCTTCAAACATTTCTGGTATATGAATAAAATGATGTTTTTCAATGGCAAAAATCAATGAATATTGTAAATGCACAAACAGTAATTTCTCCGCATTGCAAGGTGCAAGTCTGAAATTTTTTGCTTTTTCCTGCTCCTCTTAGCATGATAAAGAAGATTCAAAGAGAGTGAGATGCCAGCTACTTTCATTCAGTCAGTAGCTTCAATCATTTCTGGACGTTTTTCAATGGTAAAAATCAATGAATATTGTAAATGCACAAACAGTAATTTCTCCACATTGCAAGGTGCAATTCTGAAATTTTTTGCTTTTTCCTGCTCCTCTTAGCATGATAAAGAAGATTCAAAGAGAGTGAGATGCCAGCTCCTTTCATTCAGTCAGTAGCTTCAAACATTTCTGGTATATGAATAACATGATGTTTTTCAATGGCAAAAATCAATGAATATTGTAAATGCACAAACAGTAATTTCTCCGCATTGCAAGGTGCAATTCTGAAATTTTTTGATTTTTCCTGCTCCTCTTAGCATGATAAAGAAGATTCAAAGAGAGTGAGATGCCAGCTCCTTTCATTCAGTCAGTAGCTTCAATCATTTCTGGACGTTTTTCAATGGCAAAAATCAATGAATATTGTAAATGCACAAACAGTAATTTCTCCGCATTGCAAGGTGCAATTCTGAAATTTTTTGCTTTTTCCTGCTCCTCTTAGCATGATAAAGAAGATTCAAAGAGAGTGAGATGCCAGCTCCTTTCATTCAGTCAGTAGCTTCAAACATTTCTGGTATATGAATAACATGATGTTTTTCAATGGCAAAAATCAATGAATATTGTAAATGCACAAACAGTAATTTCTCCGCATTGCAAGGTGCAATTCTGAAATTTTTTGCTTTTTCCTGCTCCTCTTAGCATGATAAAGAAGATTCAAAGAGAGTGAGATGCCAGCTCCTTTCATTCAGTCAGTAGCTTCAAACATTTCTGGTATATGAATAACATGATGTTTTTCAATGGCAAAAATCAATGAATATTGTAAATGCACAAACAGTAATTTCTCCGCATTGCAAGGTGCAAGTCTGAAATTTTTTGCTTTTTACTGCTCCTCTTAGCATGATAAAGAAGATTCAAAGAGAGTGAGATGCCAGCTACTTTCATTCAGTCAGTAGCTTCAATCATTTCTGGACGTTTTTCAATGGTAAAAATCAATGAATATTGTAAATGCACAAACAGTAATTTCTCCACATTGCAAGGTGCAATTCTGAAATTTTTTGCTTTTTCCTGCTCCTCTTAGCATGATAAAGAAGATTCAAAGAGAGTGAGATGCCAGCTCCTTTCATTCAGTCAGTAGCTTCAAACATTTCTGGTATATGAATAACATGTTTTTCAATGGCAAAAATCAATGAATATTGTAAATGCACAAACAGTAATTTCTCCGCATTGCAAGATGCAATTCTGAAATTTTTTGCTTTATCCTGCTCCTCTTAGCATGATAAAGAAGATTCAAAGAGAGTGAGATGCCAGCTCCTTTCATTCAGTCAGTAGCTTCAATCATTTCTGGATGTTTTTCAATGGCAAAAATCAATGAATATTGTAAATGCACAAACTGTAATTTCTCCGCATTGCAAGGTGCAATTCTGAAATTTTTTGCTTTTTCCTGCTCCTCTTAGCATGATAAAGAAGATTCAAAGAGAGTGAGATGCCAGCTCCTTTCATTCAGTCAGTAGCTTCAAACATTTCTGGTATATGAATAACATGTTTTTCAATGGTAAAAATCAATGAATATTGTAAATGCACAAACAGTAATTTCTCCGCAATGCAAGGTGCAATTCTGAAATTTTTTGCTTTTTCCCGCTCCTCTTAGCATGATAAAGAAGATTCAAAGAGAGTGAGGTGCCAGCTCCTTTCATTCAGTCAGTAGCTTCAAACATTTCTGGTATATGAATAACATGTTTTTCAATGGCAAAAATCAATGAATATTGTAAATGCACAAACAGTAATTTCTCCGCATTGCAAGGTGCAATTCTGAAATTTTTTGATTTTTCCTGCTCCTCTTAGCATGATAAAGAAAATTCAAAGAGAGTGAGATGCCGGCTCCTTTCATTCAGTCAGTAGCTTCAATCATTTCTGGACGTTTTTCAATGGCAAAAATCAATGAATATTGTAAATGCACAAACAGTAATTTCTCCGCATTGCAAGGTGCAATTCTGAAATTTTTTGCTTTTTCCTGCTCCTCTTAGCATGATAAAGAAGATTCAAAGAGAGTGAGATGCCAGCTCCTTTCATTCAGTCAGTAGCTTCAAACATTTCTGGTATATGAATAACATGATGTTTTTCAATGGCAAAAATCAATGAATATTGTAAATGCACAAACAGTAATTTCTCCGCATTGCAAGGTGCAATTCTGAAATTTTTTGCTTTTTCCTGCTCCTCTTAGCATGATAAAGAAGATTCAAAGAGAGTGAGATGCCAGCTCCTTTCATTCAGTCAGTAGCTTCAAACATTTCTGGTATATGAATAACATGATGTTTTTCAATGGCAAAAATCAATGAATATTGTAAATGCACAAACAGTAATTTCTCCGCATTGCAAGGTGCAATTCTGAAATTTTTTGCTTTTTCCTGCTCCTCTTAGCATGATAAAGAAGATTCAAAGAGAGTGACATGCCAGCTCCTTTCATTCAGTCAGTAGCTTCAATCATTTCTGGATGTTTTTCAATGGCAAAAATCAATGAATATTGTAAATGCACAAACTGTAATTTCTCAGCATTGCAAGGTGCAATTCTGAAATTTTTTGCTTTTTCCTGCTCCTCTTAGTATGATAAAGAAGATTCAAAGAGAGTGAGATGCCAGCTCCTTTCATTCAGTCAGTAGCTTCAATCATTTCTGGACGTTTTTCAGTGGCAAAAATCAATGAATATTGTAAATGCACAAACAGTAATTTCTCCGCATTGCAAGGTGCAATTCTGAAATTTTTTGCTTTTTCCCGCTCCTCTTAGCATGATAAAGAAGATACAAAGAGAGTGATGTGCCAGCTCCTTTCATTCAGTCAGTAGCTTCAAACATTTCTGGTATATGAATAACATGTTTTTCAATGGCAAAAATCAATGAATATTGTAAATGCACAAACAGTAATTTCTCCGCATTGCAAGGTGCAATTCTGAAATTTTTTGATTTTTCCTGCTCCTCTTAGCATGATAAAGAAGATTCAAAGAGAGTGAGATGCCAGCTCCTTTCATTCAGTCAGTAGCTTCAATCATTTCTGGACGTTTTTCAATGGCAAAAATCAATGAATATTGTAAATGCACAAACAGTAATTTCTCCGCATTGCAAGGTGCAATTCTGAAATTTTTTGCTTTTTCCTGCTCCTCTTAGCATGATAAAGAAGATTCAAAGAGAGTGAGATGCCAGCTCCTTTCATTCAGTCAGTAGCTTCAAACATTTCTGGTATATGAATAACATGATGTTTTTCAATGGCAAAAATCAATGAATATTGTAAATGCACAAACAGTAATTTCTCCGCATTGCAAGGTGCAAGTCTGAAATTTTTTGCTTTTTCCTGCTCCTCTTAGCATGATAAAGAAGATTCAAAGAGAGTGAGATGCCAGTTACTTTCATTCAGTCAGTAGCTTCAATCATTTCTGGACGTTTTTCAATGGTAAAAATCAATGAATATTGTAAATGCACAAACAGTAATTTCTCCACATTGCAAGGTGCAATTCTGAAATTTTTTGCTTTTTCCTGCTCCTCTTAGCATGATAAAGAAGATTCAAAGAGAGTGAGATGCCAGCTCCTTTCATTCAGTCAGTAGCTTCAAACATTTCTGGTATATGAATAACATGATGTTTTTCAATGGCAAAAATCAATGAATATTGTAAATGCACAAACAGTAATTTCTCCGCATTGCAAGGTGCAATTCTGAAATTTTTTGCTTTTTCCTGCTCCTCTTAGCATGATAAAGAAGATTCAAAGAGAGTGAGATGCCAGCTCCTTTCATTCAGTCAGTAGCTTCAAACATTTCTGGTATATGAATAACATGATGTTTTTCAATGGCAAAAATCAATGAATATTGTAAATGCACAAACAGTAATTTCTCCGCATTGCAAGGTGCAATTCTGAAATTTTTTGCTTTTTCCTGCTCCTCTTAGCATGATAAAGAAGATTCAAAGAGAGTGAGATGCCAGCTCCTTTCATTCAGTCAGTAGCTTCAATCATTTCTGGATGTTTTTCAATGGCAAAAATCAATGAATATTGTAAATGCACAAACAGTAATTTCTCCGCATTGCAAGGTGCAATTCTGAAATTTTTTGCTTTTTCCTGCTCCTCTTAGCATGATAAAGAAGATTCAAAGAGAGTGAGATGTCAGCTCCTTTCATTCAGTCAGTAGCTTCAAACATTTCTGGTATATGAATAACATGATGTTTTTCAATGGCAAAAATCAATGAATATTGTAAATGCACAAACAGTAATTTCTCCGCATTGCAAGGTGCAATTCTGAAATTTTTTGCTTTTTCCTGCTCCTCTTAGCATGATAAAGAAGATTCAAAGAGAGTGAGATGCCAGCTCCTTTCATTCAGTCAGTAGCTTCAATCATTTCTGGATGTTTTTCAATGGCAAAAATCAATGAATATTGTAAATGCACAAACAGTAATTTCTCCGCATTGCAAGGTGCAATTCTGAAATTTTTTGCTTTTTCCTGCTCCTCTTAGCATGATAAAGAAGATTCAAAGAGAGTGAGATGCCAGCTCCTTTCGTTCAGTCAGTAGCTTCAATCATTTCTGGACGTTTTTCAATGGCAAAAATCATTGAATATTATAAATGCACAAACAGTAATTTCTCCGCATTGCAAGGTGCAATTCTGAAATTTTTTACTTTTTCCTGCTCCTCTTAGCATGATAAAGAAGATTCAAAGAGAGTGAGATGCCAGCTCCTTTCATTCAGTCAGTAGCTTCAATCATTTCTGGTATATGAATAACATGATGTTTTTCAATGGCAAAAATCAATGAATATTGTAAATGCACAAACAGTAATTTCTCCGCATTGCAAGGTGCAATTCTGAAATTTTTTGCTTTTTCCTGCTCCTCTTAGCATGATAAAGAAGATTCAAAGAGAGTGAGATGCCAGCTCCTTTCATTCAGTCAGTAGCTTCAATCATTTCTGGACGTTTTTCAATGGCAAAAATCAATGAATATTGTAAATGCACAAACTGTAATTTCTCCGCATTGCAAGGTGCAATTCTGAAATTTTTTGCTTTTTCCTGCTCCTCTTAGCATGATAAACAAGATTCAAAGAGAGTGAGATGCCAGTTCCTTTCATTCAGTCAGTAGCTTCAATCATTTCTGGATGTTTTTCAATGGCAAAAATCAATGAATATTGTAAATGCACAAACAGTAATTTCTCCGCATTGCAAGGTGCAATTCTGAAATTTTTTGCTTTTTCCTGCTCCTCTTAGCATGATAAAGAAGATTCAAAGAGAGTGAGATGCCAGCTCCTTTCATTCAGTCAGTAGCTTCAATCATTTCTGGACGTTTTTCAATGGCAAAAATCAATGAATATTGTAAATTCACAAACAGTAATTTCTCCGCATTGCAAGGTGCAATTCTGAAATTTTTTGCTTTTTCCTGCTCCTCTTAGCATGATAAAGAAGATTCAAAGAGAGTGAGATGCCAGCTCCTTTCATTCAGTCAGTAGCTTCAAACATTTCTTTTATATGAATAACATGATGTTTTTCAATGGCAAAAATCAATGAATATTGTAAATGCACAAACAGTAATTTCTCCGCATTGCAAGGTGCAATTCTGAAATTTTTTGCTTTTTCCTGCTCCTCTTAGCATGATAAAGAAGATTCAAAGAGAGTGAGATGCCAGCTCCTTTCATTCAGTCAGTAGCTTCAATCATTTCTGGACGTTTTTCAATGGCAAAAATCAATGAATATTGTAAATGCACAAACAGTAATTTCTCCGCATTGCAAGGTGCAATTCTGAAATTTTTTACTTTTTCCTGCTCCTCTTAGCATGATAAAGAAGATTCAAAGAGAGTGAGATGCCAGCTCCTTTCATTCAGTCAGTAGCTTCAATCATTTCTGGTATATGAATAACATGATGTTTTTCAATCGCAAAAATCAATGAATATTGTAAATGCACAAACAGTAATTTCTCCGCATTGCAAGGTGCAATTCTGAAATTTTTTGCTTTTTCCTGCTCCGCTTAGCATGATAAAGAAGATTCAAAGAGAGTGAGATGCCAGCTCCTTTCATTCAGTCAGTAGCTTCAATCATTTCTGGATGTTTTTCAATGGCAAAAATCAATGAATATTGGAAATGCACAAACAGTAATTTCTCCGCATTGCAAGGTGCAATTCTGAAATTTTTTGCTTTTTCCTGCTCCTCTTAGCATGATAAAGAAGATTCAAAGAGAGTGAGATGCCAGCTCCTTTCCTTCAGTCAGTAGCTTCAATCATTTCTGGTATATGAATAACATGATGTTTTTCAATGGCAAAAATCAATGAATTTTGTAAATGCACAAACAGTAATTTCTCCGCATTGCAAAGCGCAATTCTGAATTTTTTTGCTTTTTCCTGCTCCTCTTAGCATGATAAAGAAGATTCAAAGAGAGTGAGATGCCAGCTCCTTTCGTTCAGTCAGTAGCTTCAATCATTTCTGGACATTTTTCAATGGCAAAAATCAATGAATATTGTAAATGCACAAACAGTAATTTCTCCGCATGGCAAGGTGCAATTCTGAAATTTTTTGCTTTTTCCTGCTCCTCTTAGCATGATAAAGAAGATTCAAAGAGAGTGAAATGCCAGCTCCTTTCATTCAGTCAGTAGCTTCAATCATTTCTGGACGTTTTTCAATGGCAAAAATCAATGAATATTGTAAATGCACAAACAGTAATTTCTCCGCATTGCAAGGTGCAATTCTGAAATTTTTTGCTTTTTCCTGCTCCTCTTAGCATGATAAAGAAGATTCAAAGAGAGTGAGATGCCAGCTCCTTTCATTCAGTCAGTAGCTTCAATCATTTCTGGACGTTTTTCAATGGCAAAAATCAATGAATATTGTAAATGCACAAACAGTAATTTCTCCGCATTGCAAGGTGCAATTCTGAAATTTTTTGCTTTTTCCTGCTCCTCTTAGCATGATAAAGAAGATTCAAAGAGAGTGAGATGCCAGCTCCTTTCCTTCAGTCAGTAGCGTCAATCATTTCTGGCATATGAATAACATGATGTTTTTCAATGGCAAAAATCAATGAATTTTGTAAATGCACAAACAGTAATTTCTCCGCATTGCAAGGCGCAATTCTGAAATTTTTTGCTTTTTCCTGCTCCTCTTAGCATGATAAAGAAGATTCAAAGAGAGTGAGATGCCAGCTCCTTTCATTCAGTCAGTAGCTTCAATCATTTCTGGACATTTTTCAATGGCAAAAATCAATGAATATTGTAAATGCACAAACAGTAATTTCTCCGCATTGCAAGGTGCAATTCTGAAATTTTTTGCTTTTTCCTGCTCCTCTTAGCATGATAAAGAAGATTCAAAGAGAGTGAGATGACAGCTCCTTTCATTCAGTCAGTAGCTTCAATCATTTCTGGACGTTTTTCAATGGCAAAAATCAATGAATATTGTAAATGCACAAACAGTAATTTCTCCGCATTGCAAGGTGCAATTCTGAAATTTTTCCTTTTTCCTGCTCCTCTTAGCATGATAAAGAAGATTCAAAGAGAGTGAGGTGCCAGCTCCTTTCATTCAGTCAGGAGCTTCAAACATTTCTGGTATATGAATAACATGTTTTTCAATGGCAAAAATCAATGAATATTGTAAATGCACAAACAGTAATTTCTCCGCATTGCAAGGTGCAATTCTGAAATTTTTTGCTTTTTCCTGCTCCTCTTAGCATGATAAAGAAGATTCAAAGAGAGTGAGATGCCAGCTCCTTTCATTCAGTCAGTAGCTTCAAACATTTCTGGACGTTTTTCAATGGCAAAAATCAATGAATATTGTAAATGCACAAACAGTAATTTCTCCGCATTGCAAGGTGCAATTCTGAAATTTTTTGTTTTTTCCTGCTCCTCTTAGCATGATAAAGAAGATTCAAAGAGAGTGAGATGCCAGCTCCTTTCATTCAGTCAGTAGCTTCAATCATTTCTGGACGTTTTTCAATGGCAAAAATCAATGAATATTGTAAATGCACAAACAGTAATTTCTCCGCATTGCAAGGTGCAATTCTGAAATTTTTTGCTTTTTCCTGCTCCTCTTAGCATGATAAACAAGATTCAAAGAGAGTGAGATGTCAGCTCCTTTCATTCAGTCAGTAGCTTCAATCATTTCTGGATGTTTTTCAATGGCAAAAATCATTGAATATTGTAAATGCACAAACAGTAATTTCTCCGCATTGCAAGGTGCAATTCTAAAATTTTTTACTTTTTCCTGCTCCTCTTAGCATGATAAAGAAGATTCAAAGAGAGTGAGATGCCAGCTCCTTTCATTCACTCAGTAGCTTCAATCATTTCTGGTATATGAATAACATGATGTTTTTCAATCGCAAAAATCAATGAATATTGTAAATGCACAAACAGTAATTTCTCCGCATTGCAAGGTGCAATTCTGAAATTTTTTGCTTTTTCCTGCTCCTCTTAGCATGATAAAGAAGATTCAAAGAGAGTGAGATGCCAGCTCCTTTCATTCAGTCAGTAGCTTCAATCATTTCTGGATGTTTTTCAATGGCAAAAATCAATGAATATTGTAAATGCACAAACAGTAATTTCTCCGCATTGCAAGGTGCAATTCTGAAATTTTTTGCTTTTTCCTGCTCCTCTTAGCATGATAAAGAAGATTCAAAGAGAGTGAGATGCCAGCTCCTTTCCTTCAGTCAGTAGCTTCAATCATTTCTGGTATATGAATAACATGATGTTTTTCAATGGCAAAAATCAATGAATTTTGTAAATGCACAAACATTAATTTCTCCGCATTGCAAGGCGCAATTCTGAAATTTTTTGCTTTTTCCTGCTCCTCTTAGCATGATAAAGAAGATTCAAAGAGAGTGAGATGCCAGCTCCTTTCATTCAGTCAGTAGCTTCAATCATTTCTGGACATTTTTCAATGGCAAAAATCAATGAATATTGTAAATGCACAAACAGTAATTTCTCCGCATTGCAAGGTGCAATTCTGAAATTTTTTGCTTTTTCCTGCTCCTCTTAGCATGATAAAGAAGATTCAAAGAGAGTGAGATGCCAGCTCCTTTCATTCAGTCAGTAGCTTCAATCATTTCTGGACGTTTTTCAATGGCAAAAATCAATGAATATTGTAAATGCACAAACAGTAATTTCTCCGCATTGCAAGGTGCAATTCTGAAATTTTTTGCTTTTTCCTGCTCCTCTTAGCATGATAAAGAATATTCAAAGAGAGTGAGATGCCAGCTCCTTTCATTCAGTCAGTACCTTCAATCATTTCTGGACGTTTTTCAATGGCAAAAATCAATGAATATTGTAAATGCACAAACAGTAATTTCTCCGCATTGCAAGGTGCAATTCTGAAATTTTTTGCTTTTTCCTGCTCCTCTTAGCATGATAAAGAAGATTCAAAGAGAGTGAGATGCCAGCTCCTTTCATTCAGTCAGTAGCTTCAATCATTTCTGGACGTTTTTCAATGGCAAAAATCAATGAATATTGTAAATGCACAAACAGTAATTTCTCCGCATTGCAAGGTGCAATTCTGAAATTTTTTGCTTTTTCCTGCTCCTCTTAGCATGATAAAGAAGATTCAAAGAGAGTGAGATGCCAGCTCCTTTCATTCAGTCAGTAGCTTCAAACATTTCTGGTATATGAATAACATGATGTTTTTCAATGGCAAAAATCAATGAATATTGTAAATGCACAAACAGTAATTTCTCCGCATTGCAAGGTGCAAGTCTGAAATTTTTTGCTTTTTCCTGCTCCTCTTAGCATGATAAAGAAGATTCAAAGACAGTGAGATGCCAGCTACTTTCATTCAGTCAGTAGCTTCAATCATTTCTGGACGTTTTTCAATGGTAAAAATCAATGAATATTGTAAATGCACAAACAGTAATTTCTCCACATTGCAAGGTGCAATTCTGAAATTTTTTGCTTTTTCCTGCTCCTCTTAGCATGATAAAGAAGATTCAAAGAGAGTGAGATGCCAGCTCCTTTCATTCAGTCAGTAGCTTCAAACATTTCTGGTATATGAATAACATGATGTTTTTCAATGGCAAAAATCAATGAATATTGTAAATGCACAAACAGTAATTTCTCCGCATTGCAAGGTGCAATTCTGAAATTTTTTGCTTTTTCCTGCTCCTCTTAGCATGATAAAGAAGATTCAAAGAGAGTGACATGCCAGCTCCTTTCATTCACTCAGTAGCTTCAATCATTTCTGGATGTTTTTCAATGGCAAAAATCAATGAATATTGTAAATGCACAAACTGTAATTTCTCCGCATTGCAAGGTGCAATTCTGAAATTTTTTGCTTTTTCCTGCTCCTCTTAGTATGATAAAGAAGATTCAAAGAGAGTGAGATGCCAGCTCCTTTCATTCAGTCAGTAGCTTCAATCATTTCTGGACGTTTTTCAGTGGCAAAAATCAATGAATATTGTAAATGCACAAACAGTAATTTCTCCGCATTGCAAGGTGCAATTCTGAAATTTTTTGCTTTTTCCCGCTCCTCTTAGCATGATAAAGAAGATACAAAGAGAGTGATGTGCCAGCTCCTTTCATTCAGTCAGTAGCTTCAAACATTTCTGGTATATGAATAACATGTTTTTCAATGGCAAAAATCAATGAATATTGTAAATGCACAAACAGTAATTTCTCCGCATTGCAAGGTGCAATTCTGAAATTTTTTGATTTTTCCTGCTCCTCTTAGCATGATAAAGAAGATTCAAAGAGAGTGAGATGCAAGCTCCTTTCATTCAGTCAGTAGCTTCAATCATTTCTGGACGTTTTTCAATGGCAAAAATCAATGAATATTGTAAATGCACAAACAGTAATTTCTCCGCATTGCAAGGTGCAATTCTGAAATTTTTTGCTTTTTCCTGCTCCTCTTAGCATGATAAAGAAGATTCAAAGAGAGTGAGATGCCAGCTCCTTTCATTCAGTCAGTAGCTTCAAACATTTCTGGTATATGAATAACATGATGTTTTTCAATGGCAAAAATCAATGAATATTGTAAATGCACAAACAGTAATTTCTCCGCATTGCAAGGTGCAAGTCTGAAATTTTTTGCTTTTTCCTGCTCCTCTTAGCATGATAAAGAAGATTCAAAGAGAGTGAGATGCCAGTTACTTTCATTCAGTCAGTAGCTTCAATCATTTCTGGACGTTTTTCAATGGTAAAAATCAATGAATATTGTAAATGCACAAACAGTAATTTCTCCACATTGCAAGGTGCAATTCTGAAATTTTTTGCTTTTTCCTGCTCCTCTTAGCATGATAAAGAAGATTCAAAGAGAGTGAGATGCCAGCTCCTTTCATTCAGTCAGTAGCTTCAAACATTTCTGGTATATGAATAACATGATGTTTTTCAATGGCAAAAATCAATGAATATTGTAAATGCACAAACAGTAATTTCTCCGCATTGCAAGGTGCAATTCTGAAATTTTTTGCTTTTTCCTGCTCCTCTTAGCATGATAAAGAAGATTCAAAGAGAGTGAGATGCCAGCTCCTTTCATTCAGTCAGTAGCTTCAAACATTTCTGGTATATGAATAACATGATGTTTTTCAATGGCAAAAATCAATGAATATTGTAAATGCACAAACAGTAATTTCTCCGCATTGCAAGGTGCAATTCTGAAATTTTTTGCTTTTTCCTGCTCCTCTTAGCATGATAAAGAAGATTCAAAGAGAGTGAGATGCCAGCTCCTTTCATTCAGTCAGTAGCTTCAATCATTTCTGGATGTTTTTCAATGGCAAAAATCAATGAATATTGTAAATGCACAAACAGTAATTTCTCCGCATTGCAAGGTGCAATTCTGAAATTTTTTGCTTTTTCCTGCTCCTCTTAGCATGATAAAGAAGATTCAAAGAGAGTGAGATGTCAGCTCCTTTCATTCAGTCAGTAGCTTCAAACATTTCTGGTATATGAATAACATGATGTTTTTCAATGGCAAAAATCAATGAATATTGTAAATGCACAAACAGTAATTTCTCCGCATTGCAAGGTGCAATTCTGAAATTTTTTGCTTTTTCCTGCTCCTCTTAGCATGATAAAGAAGATTCAAAGAGAGTGAGATGCCAGCTCCTTTCATTCAGTCAGTAGCTTCAATCATTTCTGGATGTTTTTCAATGGCAAAAATCAATGAATATTGTAAATGCACAAACAGTAATTTCTCCGCATTGCAAGGTGCAATTCTGAAATTTTTTGCTTTTTCCTGCTCCTCTTAGCATGATAAAGAAGATTCAAAGAGAGTGAGATGCCAGCTCCTTTCATTCAGTCAGTAGCTTCAATCATTTCTGGACGTTTTTCAATGGCAAAAATCAATGAATATTGTAAATGCACAAACTGTAATTTCTCCGCATTGCAAGGTGCAATTCTGAAATTTTTTGCTTTTTCCTGCTCCTCTTAGCATGATAAACAAGATTCAAAGAGAGTGAGATGCCAGTTCCTTTCATTCAGTCAGTAGCTTCAATCATTTCTGGATGTTTTTCAATGGCAAAAATCAATGAATATTGTAAATGCACAAACAGTAATTTCTCCGCATTGCAAGGTGCAATTCTGAAATTTTTTGCTTTTTCCTGCTCCTCTTAGCATGATAAAGAAGATTCAAAGAGAGTGAGATGCCAGCTCCTTTCATTCAGTCAGTAGCTTCAATCATTTCTGGACGTTTTTCAATGGCAAAAATCAATGAATATTGTAAATTCACAAACAGTAATTTCTCCGCAT
This sequence comes from Phyllobates terribilis, assembly GCF_046119375.1. NCBI lineage: Eukaryota > Metazoa > Chordata > Amphibia > Anura > Dendrobatidae > Phyllobates > Phyllobates terribilis. Next base: position 67,795 of record NW_027364966.1, on the reverse strand, counting down.
TGCAAGGTGCAATTCTGAAATTTTTTGCTTTTTCCTGCTCCTCTTAGCATGATAAAGAAGATTCAAAGAGAGTGAGATGCCAGCTCCTTTCATTCAGTCAGTAGCTTCAAACATTTCTGGTATATGAATAACATGATGTTTTTCAATGGCAAAAATCAATGAATATTGTAAATGCACAAACAGTAATTTCTCCGCATTGCAAGGTGCAATTCTGAAATTTTTTGCTTTTTCCTGCTCCTCTTAGCATGATAAAGAAGATTCAAAGAGAGTGAGATGCCAGCTCCTTTCGTTCAGTCAGTAGCTTCAATCATTTCTGGACGTTTTTCAATGGCAAAAATCATTGAATATTATAAATGCACAAACAGTAATTTCTCCGCATTGCAAGGTGCAATTCTGAAATTTTTTACTTTTTCCTGCTCCTCTTAGCATGATAAAGAAGATTCAAAGAGAGTGAGATGCCAGCTCCTTTCATTCAGTCAGTAGCTTCAATCATTTCTGGTATATGAATAACATGATGTTTTTCAATGGCAAAAATCAATGAATATTGTAAATGCACAAACAGTAATTTCTCCGCATTGCAAGGTGCAATTCTGAAATTTTTTGCTTTTTCCTGCTCCTCTTAGCATGATAAAGAAGATTCAAAGAGAGTGAGATGCCAGCTCCTTTCATTCAGTCAGTAGCTTCAATCATTTCTGGACGTTTTTCAATGGCAAAAATCAATGAATATTGTAAATGCACAAACAGTAATTTCTCCGCATTGCAAGGTGCAATTCTGAAATTTTTTGCTTTTTCCTGCTCCTCTTAGCATGATAAAGAAGATTCAAAGAGAGTGAGATGCCAGCTCCTTTCATTCAGTCAGTAGCTTCAATCATTTCTGGACGTTTTTCAATGGCAAAAATCAATGAATATTGTAAATGCACAAACAGTAATTTCTCCGCATTGCAAGGTGCAATTCTGAAATTTTTTGCTTTTTCCTGCTCCTCTTAGCATGATAAAGAAGATTCAAAGAGAGTGAGATGCCAGCTCCTTTCATTCAGTCAGTAGCTTCAATCATTTCTGGACGTTTTTCAATGGCAAAAATCAATGAATATTGTAAATGCACAAACAGTAATTTCTCCGCATTGCAAGGTGCAATTCTGAAATTTTTTACTTTTTCCTGCTCCTCTTAGCATGATAAAGAAGATTCAAAGAGAGTGAGATGCCAGCTCCTTTCATTCAGTCAGTAGCTTCAATCATTTCTGGTATATGAATAACATGATGTTTTTCAATCGCAAAAATCAATGAATATTGTAAATGCACAAACAGTAATTTCTCTGCATTGCAAGGTGCAATTCTGAAATTTTTTGCTTTTTCCTGCTCCACTTAGCATGATAAAGAAGATTCAAAGAGAGTGAGATGCCAGCTCCTTTCATTCAGTCAGTAGCTTCAATCATTTCTGGATGTTTTTCAATGGCAAAAATCAATGAATATTGGAAATGCACAAACAGTAATTTCTCCGCATTGCAAGGTGCAATTCTGAATTTTTTTGCTTTTTCCTGCTCCTCTTAGCATGATAAAGAAGATTCAAAGAGAGTGAGATGCCAGCTCCTTTCCTTCAGTCAGTAGCTTCAATCATTTCTGGTATATGAATAACATGATGTTTTTCAATGGCAAAAATCAATGAATTTTGTAAATGCACAAACAGTAATTTCTCCGCATTGCAAAGCGCAATTCTGAATTTTTTTGCTTTTTCCTGCTCCTCTTAGCATGATAAAGAAGATTCAAAGAGAGTGAGATGCCAGCTCCTTTCGTTCAGTCAGTAGCTTCAATCATTTCTGGACATTTTTCAATGGAAAAAATCAATGAATATTGTAAATGCACAAACAGTAATTTCTCCGCATGGCAAGGTGCAATTCTGAAATTTTTTGCTTTTTCCTGCTCCTCTTAGCATGATAAAGAAGATTCAAAGAGAGTGAAATGCCAGCTCCTTTCATTCAGTCAGTAGCTTCAATCATTTCTGGACGTTTTTCAATGGCAAAAATCAATGAATATTGTAAATGCACAAACAGTAATTTCTCCGCATTGCAAGGTGCAATTCTGAAATTTTTTGCTTTTTCCTGCTCCTCTTAGCATGATAAAGAAGATTCAAAGAGAGTGAGATGCCAGCTCCTTTCATTCAGTCAGTAGCTTCAATCATTTCTGGACGTTTTTCAATGGCAAAAATCAATGAATATTGTAAATGCACAAACAGTAATTTCTCCGCATTGCAAGGTGCAATTCTGAAATTTTTTGCTTTTTCCTGCTCCTCTTAGCATGATAAAGAAGATTCAAAGAGAGTGAGATGCCAGCTCCTTTCCTTCAGTCAGTAGCGTCAATCATTTCTGGCATATGAATAACATGATGTTTTTCAATGGCAAAAATCAATGAATTTTGTAAATGCACAAACAGTAATTTCTCCGCATTGCAAGGCGCAATTCTGAAATTTTTTGCTTTTTCCTGCTCCTCTTAGCATGATAAAGAAGATTCAAAGAGAGTGAGATGCCAGCTCCTTTCATTCAGTCAGTAGCTTCAATCATTTCTGGACATTTTTCAATGGCAAAAATCAATGAATATTGTAAATGCACAAACAGTAATTTCTCCGCATTGCAAGGTGCAATTCTGAAATTTTTTGCTTTTTCCTGCTCCTCTTAGCATGATAAAGAAGATTCAAAGAGAGTGAGATGACAGCTCCTTTCATTCAGTCAGTAGCTTCAATCATTTCTGGACGTTTTTCAATGGCAAAAATCAATGAATATTGTAAATGCACAAACAGTAATTTCTCCGCATTGCAAGGTGCAATTCTGAAATTTTTCCTTTTTCCTGCTCCTCTTAGCATGATAAAGAAGATTCAAAGAGAGTGAGGTGCCAGCTCCTTTCATTCAGTCAGGAGCTTCAAACATTTCTGGTATATGAATAACATGTTTTTCAATGGCAAAAATCAATGAATATTGTAAATGCACAAACAGTAATTTCTCCGCATTGCAAGGTGCAATTCTGAAATTTTTTGCTTTTTCCTGCTCCTCTTAGCATGATAAAGAAGATTCAAAGAGAGTGAGATGCCAGCTCCTTTCATTCAGTCAGTAGCTTCAAACATTTCTGGACGTTTTTCAATGGCAAAAATCAATGAATATTGTAAATGCACAAACAGTAATTTCTCCGCATTGCAAGGTGCAATTCTGAAATTTTTTGTTTTTTCCTGCTCCTCTTAGCATGATAAAGAAGATTCAAAGAGAGTGAGATGCCAGCTCCTTTCATTCAGTCAGTAGCTTCAATCATTTCTGGACGTTTTTCAATGGCAAAAATCAATGAATATTGTAAATGCACAAACAGTAATTTCTCCGCATTGCAAGGTGCAATTCTGAAATTTTTTGCTTTTTCCTGCTCCTCTTAGCATGATAAACAAGATTCAAAGAGAGTGAGATGTCAGCTCCTTTCATTCAGTCAGTAGCTTCAATCATTTCTGGATGTTTTTCAATGGCAAAAATCATTGAATATTGTAAATGCACAAACAGTAATTTCTCCGCATTGCAAGGTGCAATTCTGAAATTTTTTACTTTTTCCTGCTCCTCTTAGCATGATAAAGAAGATTCAAAGAGAGTGAGATGCCAGCTCCTTTCATTCACTCAGTAGCTTCAATCATTTCTGGTATATGAATAACATGATGTTTTTCAATCGCAAAAATCAATGAATATTGTAAATGCACAAACAGTAATTTCTCCGCATTGCAAGGTGCAATTCTGAAATTTTTTGCTTTTTCCTGCTCCTCTTAGCATGATAAAGAAGATTCAAAGAGAGTGAGATGCCAGCTCCTTTCATTCAGTCAGTAGCTTCAATCATTTCTGGATGTTTTTCAATGGCAAAAATCAATGAATATTGTAAATGCACAAACAGTAATTTCTCCGCATTGCAAGGTGCAATTCTGAAATTTTTTGCTTTTTCCTGCTCCTCTTAGCATGATAAAGAAGATTCAAAGAGAGTGAGATGCCAGCTCCTTTCCTTCAGTCAGTAGCTTCAATCATTTCTGGTATATGAATAACATGATGTTTTTCAATGGCAAAAATCAATGAATTTTGTAAATGCACAAACATTAATTTCTCCGCATTGCAAGGCGCAATTCTGAAATTTTTTGCTTTTTCCTGCTCCTCTTAGCATGATAAAGAAGATTCAAAGAGAGTGAGATGCCAGCTCCTTTCATTCAGTCAGTAGCTTCAATCATTTCTGGACATTTTTCAATGGCAAAAATCAATGAATATTGTAAATGCACAAACAGTAATTTCTCCGCATTGCAAGGTGCAATTCTGAAATTTTTTGCTTTTTCCTGCTCCTCTTAGCATGATAAAGAAGATTCAAAGAGAGTGAGATGCCAGCTCCTTTCATTCAGTCAGTAGCTTCAATCATTTCTGGACGTTTTTCAATGGCAAAAATCAATGAATATTGTAAATGCACAAACAGTAATTTCTCCGCATTGCAAGGTGCAATTCTGAAATTTTTTGCTTTTTCCTGCTCCTCTTAGCATGATAAAGAAGATTCAAAGAGAGTGAGATGCCAGCTCCTTTCATTCAGTCAGTAGCTTCAATCATTTCTGGTATATGAATAACATGATGTTTTTCAATAGCAAAAATCAATGAATATTGTAAATGCACAAACAGTAATTTCTCCGCATTGCAAGGTGCAATTCTGAAATTTTTTGCTTTTTCCTGCTCCTCTTAGCATGATAAAGAAGATTCAAAGAGAGTGAGATGCCAGCTCCTTTCATTCAGTCAGTAGCTTCAATCATTTCTGGACGTTTTTCAATGGCAAAAATCAATGAATATTGTAAATGCACAAACAGTAATTTCTCCGCATTGCAAGGTGCAATTCTGAAATTTTTTGCTTTTTCCTGCTCCTCTTAGCATGATAAACAAGATTCAAAGAGAGTGAGATGCCAGCTCCTTTCATTCAGTCAGTAGCTTCAATCATTTCTGGACGTTTTTCAATGGCAAAAATCATTGAATATTGTAAATGCACAAACAGTAATTTCTCCGCATTGCAAGGTGCAATTCTGAAATTTTTTACTTTTTCCTGCTCCTCTTAGCATGATAAAGAAGATTCAAAGAGAGTGAGATGCCAGCTCCTTTCATTCAGTCTGTAGCTTCAATCATTTCTGGTATATTAATAACATGATGTTTTTCAATCGCAAAAATCAATGAATATTGTAAATGCACAAACAGTAATTTCTCCGCATTGCAAGGTGCAATTCTGAAATTTTTTGCTTTTTCCTGCTCCTCTTAGCATGATAAAGAAGATTCAAAGAGAGTGAGATGCCAGCTCCTTTCATTCAGTCAGTAGCTTCAATCATTTCTGGACGTTTTTCAATGGCAAAAATCAATGAATATTGTAAATGCACAAACAGTAATTTCTCCGCATTGCAAGGTGCAATTCTGAAATTTTTTGCTTTTTCCTGCTCCTCTTAGCATGATAAAGAAGATTCAAAGAGAGTGAGATGCCAGCTCCTTTCATTCAGTCAGTAGCTTCAATCATTTCTGGTATATGAATAACATGATGTTTTTCAATGGCAAAAATCAATGAATATTGTAAATGCACAAACAGTAATTTCTCCGCATTGCAAGGTGCAATTCTGAAATTTTTTGCTTTTTCCTGCTCCTCTTAGCATGATAAAGAAGATTCAAAGAGAGTGAGATGCCAGCTCCTTTCATTCAGTCAGTAGCATCAATCATTTCTGGACGTTTTTCCATGGCAAAAATCAATGAATATTGTAAATGCACAAACAGTAATTTCTCCGCATTGCAAGGTGCAATTCTGAAATTTTTTGCTTTTTCCTGCTCCTCTTAGCATGATAAAGAAGATTCAAAGAGAGTGAGATGCCAGCTCCTTTCATTCAGTCAGTAGCTTCAATCATTTCTGGACGTTTTTCAATGGTAAAAATCAATGAATATTGTAAATGCACAAACAGTAATTTCTCCACATTGCAAGGTGCAATTCTGAAATTTTTTGCTTTTTCCTGCTCCTCTTAGCATGATAAAGAAGATTCAAAGAGAGTGAGATGCCAGCTCCTTTCATTCAGTCAGTAGCTTCAAACATTTCTGGTATATGAATAACATGATGTTTTTCAATGGCAAAAATCAATGAATATTGTAAATGCACAAACAGTAATTTCTCCGCATTGCAAGGTGCAAGTCTGAAATTTTTTGCTTTTTCCTGCTCCTCTTAGCATGATAAAGAAGATTCAAAGAGAGTGAGATGCCAGCTACTTTCATTCAGTCAGTAGCTTCAATCATTTCTGGACGTTTTTCAATGGTAAAAATCAATGAATATTGTAAATGCACAAACAGTAATTTCTCCACATTGCAAGGTGCAATTCTGAAATTTTTTGCTTTTTCCTGCTCCTCTTAGCATGATAAAGAAGATTCAAAGAGAGTGAGATGCCAACTCCTTTCATTCAGTCAGTAGCTTCAAACATTTCTGGTATATGAATAACATGATGTTTTTCAATGGCAAAAATCAATGAATATTGTAAATGCACAAACAGTAATTTCTCCGCATTGCAAGGTGCAATTCTGAAATTTTTTGCTTTTTCCTGCTCCTCTTAGCATGATAAAGAAGATTCAAAGAGAGTGAGATGCCAGCTCCTTTCATTCAGTCAGTAGCTTCAATCATTTCTGGACGTTTTTCAATGGCAAAAATCAATGAATATTGTAAATGCACAAACAGTAATTTCTCCGCATTGCAAGGTGCAATTCTGAAATTTTTTGCTTTTTCCTGCTCCTCTTAGCATGATAAAGAAGATTCAAAGAGAGTGAGATGCCAGCTCCTTTCATTCAGTCAGTACCTTCAATCATTTCTGGACGTTTTTCAATGGCAAAAATCAATGAATATTGTAAATGCACAAACAGTAATTTCTCCGCATTGCAAGGTGCAATTCTGAAATTTTTTGCTTTTTCCCGCTCCTCTTAGCATGATAAAGAAGATTCAAAGAGAGTGAGGTGCCAGCTCCTTTCATTCAGTCAGTAGCTTCAAACATTTCTGGTATATGAATAACATGTTTTTCAATGGCAAAAATCAATGAATATTGTAAATGCACAAACAGTAATTTCTCCGCATTGCAAGGTGCAATTCTGAAATTTTTTGCTTTTTCCTGCTCCTCTTAGCATGATAAAGAAGATTCAAAGAGAGTGAGATGCCAGCTCCTTTCATTCAGTCAGTAGCTTCAATCATTTCTGGACGTTTTTCAATGGCAAAAATCAATGAATATTGTAAATGCACAAACAGTAATTTCTCCGCATTGCAAGGTGCAATTCTGAAATTTTTTGCTTTTTCCTGCTCCTCTTAGCATGATAAAGAAGATTCAAAGAGAGTGAGATGCCAGCTCCTTTCATTCAGTCAGTAGCTTCAATCATTTCTGGACGTTTTTCAATGGCAAAAATCAATGAATATTGTAAATGCACAAACAGTAATTTCTCCGCATTGCAAGGTGCAATTCTGAAATTTTTTGCTTTTTCCTGCTCCTCTTAGCATGATAAAGAAGATTCAAAGAGAGTGAGATGCCAGCTCCTTTGATTCAGTCAGTAGCTTCAAACATTTCTGGTATATGAATAACATGATGTTTTTCAATGGCAAAAATCAATGAATATTGTAAATGCACAAACAGTAATTTCTCCGCATTGCAAGGTGCAAGTCTGAAATTTTTTGCTTTTTCCTGCTCCTCTTAGCATGATAAAGAAGATTCAAAGAGAGTGAGATGCCAGCTACTTTCATTCAGTCAGTAGCTTCAATCATTTCTGGACGTTTTTCAATGGTAAAAATCAATGAATATTGTAAATGCACAAACAGTAATTTCTCCACATTGCAAGGTGCAATTCTGAAATTTTTTGCTTTTTCCTGCTCCTCTTAGCATGATAAAGAAGATTCAAAGAGAGTGAGATGCCAGCTCCTTTCATTCAGTCAGTAGCTTCAAACATTTCTGGTATATGAATAACATGATGTTTTTCAATGGCAAAAATCAATGAATATTGTAAATGCACAAACAGTAATTTCTCCGCATTGCAAGGTGCAAGTCTGAAATTTTTTGCTTTTTCCTGCTCCTCTTAGCATGATAAAGAAGATTCAAAGAGAGTGAGATGCCAGCTACTTTCATTCAGTCAGTAGCTTCAATCATTTCTGGACGTTTTTCAATGGTAAAAATCAATGAATATTGTAAATGCACAAACAGTAATTTCTCCACATTGCAAGGTGCAATTCTGAAATTTTTTGCTTTTTCCTGCTCCTCTTAGCATGATAAAGAAGATTCAAAGAGAGTGAGATGCCAGCTCCTTTCATTCAGTCAGTAGCTTCAAACATTTCTGGTATATGAATAACATGATGTTTTTCAATGGCAAAAATCAATGAATATTGTAAATGCACAAACAGTAATTTCTCCACATTGCAAGGTGCAATTCTGAAATTTTTTGCTTTTTCCTGCTCCTCTTAGCATGATAAAGAAGATTCAAAGAGAGTGAGATGCCAGCTCCTTTCATTCAGTCAGTAGCTTCAAACATTTCTGGTATATGAATAACATGATGTTTTTCAATGGCAAAAATCAATGAGTATTGTAAATGCACAAACAGTAATTTCTCCGCATTGCAAGGTGCAATTCTGAAATTTTTTGCTTTTTCCTGCTCCTCTTAGCATGATAAAGAAGATTCAAAGAGAGTGAGATGCCAGCTCCTTTCATTCAGTCAGTAGCTTCAATCATTTCTGGACGTTTTTCAATGGCAAAAATCAATGAATATTGTAAATGCACAAACAGTAATTTCTCCGCATTGCAAGGTGCAATTCTGAAATTTTTTGCTTTTTCCTGCTCCTCTTAGCATGATAAAGAAGATTCAAAGAGAGTGAGATGTCAGCTCCTTTCATTCAGTCAGTAGCTTCAAACATTTCTGGTATATGAATAACATGATGTTTTTCAATGGCAAAAATCAATGAATATTGTAAATGCACAAACAGTAATTTCTCCGCATTGCAAGGTGCTATTCTGAAATTTTTTGCTTTTTCCTGCTCCTCTTAGCATGATAAAGAAGATTCAAAGAGAGTGAGATGCCAGCTCCTTTCATTCAGTCAGTAGCTTCAATCATTTCTGGACGTTTTTCAATGGCAAAAATCAATGAATATTGTAAATGCACAAACAGTAATTTCTCCGCATTGCAAGGTGCAATTCTGAAATTTTTTGCTTTTTCCTGCTCCTCTCAGCATGATAAAGAGGATTCAAAGAGAGTGAGATGCCAGCTCCTTTCATTCAGTCAGTAGCTTCAATCATTTCTGGACGTTTTTCAATGGCAAAAATCAATGAATATTGTAAATGCACAAACAGTAATTTCTCCGCATTGCAAGGTGCAATTCTGAAATTTTTTGCTTTTTCCTGCTCCTCTTAGCATGATAAAGAAGATTCAAAGAGAGTGAGATGCCAGCTCCTTTCATTCAGTCAGTAGCTTCAAACATTTCTGGTATATGAATAACATGATGTTTTTCAATGGCAAAAATCAATGAATATTGTAAATGCACAAACAGTAATTTCTCCGCATTGCAAGGTGCAAGTCTGAAATTTTTTGCTTTTTCCTGCTCCTCTTAGCATGATAAAGAAGATTCAAAGAGAGTGAGATGCCAGCTACTTTCATTCAGTCAGTAGCTTCAATCATTTCTGGACGTTTTTCAATGGTAAAAATCAATGAATATTGTAAATGCACAAACAGTAATTTCTCCACATTGCAATGTGCAATTCTAAAATTTTTTGCTTTTTCCTGCTCCTCTTAGCATGATAAAGAAGATTCAAAGAGAGTGAGATGCCTGCTCCTTTCATTCAGTCAGTAGCTTCAAACATTTCTGGTATATGAATAACATGATGTTTTTCAATGGCAAAAATCAATGAATATTGTAAATGCACAAACAGTAATTTCTCCGCATTGCAAGGTGCAATTCTGAAATTTTTTGCTTTTTCCTGCTCCTCTTAGCATGATAAAGAAGATTCAAAGAGAGTGAGATGCCAACTCCTTTCATTCAGTCAGTAGCTTCAAACATTTCTGGTATATGAATAACATGATGTTTTTCAATGGCAAAAATCAATGAATATTGTAAATGCACAAACAGTAATTTCTCCGCATTGCAAGGTGCAATTCTGAAATTTTTTGCTTTTTCCTGCTCCTCTTAGCATGATAAAGAAGATTCAAAGAGAGTGAGATGCCAGCTCCTTTCATTCAGTCAGTAGCTTCAATCATTTCTGGACGTTTTTCAATGGCAAAAATCAATGAATATTGTAAATGCACAAACAGTAATTTCTCCGCATTGCAAGGTGCAATTCTGAAATTTTTTGCTTTTTCCTGCTCCTCTTAGCATGATAAAGAAGATTCAAAGAGAGTGAGATGCCAGCTCCTTTCATTCAGTCAGTACCTTCAATCATTTCTGGACGTTTTTCAATGGCAAAAATCAATGAATATTGTAAATGCACAAACAGTAATTTCTCCGCATTGCAAGGTGCAATTCTGAAATTTTTTGCTTTTTCCCGCTCCTCTTAGCATGATAAAGAAGATTCAAAGAGAGTGAGGTGCCAGCTCCTTTCATTCAGTCAGTAGCTTCAAACATTTCTGGTATATGAATAACATGTTTTTCAATGGCAAAAATCAATGAATATTGTAAATGCACAAACAGTAATTTCTCCGCATTGCAAGGTGCAATTCTGAAATTTTTTGCTTTTTCCTGCTCCTCTTAGCATGATAAAGAAGATTCAAAGAGAGTGAGATGCCAGCTCCTTTCATTCAATCAGTAGCTTCAATCATTTCTGGACGTTTTTCAATGGCAAAAATCAATGAATATTGTATATGCACAAACAGTAATTTCTCCGCATTGCAAGGTGCAATTCTGAAATTTTTTGCTTTTTCCTGCTCCTCTTAGCATGATAAAGAAGATTCAAAGAGAGTGAGGTGCCAGCTCCTTTCATTCAGTCAGTAGCTTCAAACATTTCTGGTATATGAATAACATGTTTTTCAATGGCAAAAATCAATGAATATTGTAAATGCACAAACAGTAATTTCTCCGCATTGCAAGGTGCAATTCTGAAATTTTTTGCTTTTTCCTGCTCCTCTTAGCATGATAAAGAAGATTCAAAGAGAGTGAGATGCCAGCTCCTTTCATTCAGTCTGTAGCTTCAATCATTTCTGGTATATTAATAACATGATGTTTTTCAATCGCAAAAATCAATGAATATTGTAAATGCACAAACAGTAATTTCTCCGCATTGCAAGGTGCAATTCTGAAATTTTTTGCTTTTTCCTGCTCCTCTTAGCATGATAAAGAAGATTCAAAGAGAGTGAGATGCCAGCTCCTTTCATTCAGTCAGTAGCTTCAATCATTTCTGGACGTTTTTCAATGGCAAAAATCAATGAATATTGTAAATGCACAAACAGTAATTTCTCCGCATTGCAAGGTGCAATTCTGAAATTTTTTGCTTTTTCCTGCTCCTCTTAGCATGATAAAGAAGATTCAAAGAGAGTGAGATGCCAGCTCCTTTCATTCAGTCAGTAGCTTCAATCATTTCTGGTATATGAATAACATGATGTTTTTCAATGGCAAAAATCAATGAATATTGTAAATGCACAAACAGTAATTTCTCCGCATTGCAAGGTGCAATTCTGAAATTTTTTGCTTTTTCCTGCTCCTCTTAGCATGATAAAGAAGATTCAAAGAGAGTGAGATGCCAGCTCCTTTCATTCAGTCAGTAGCTTCAATCATTTCTGGACGTTTTTCCATGGCAAAAATCAATGAATATTGTAAATGCACAAACAGTAATTTCTCCGCATTGCAAGGTGCAATTCTGAAATTTTTTGCTTTTTCCTGCACCTCTTAGCATGATAAAGAAGATTCAAAGAGAGTGAGATGCCAGCTCCTTTCATTCAGTCAGTAGCTTCAATCATTTCTGGACGTTTTTCAATGGTAAAAATCAATGAATATTGTAAATGCACAAACAGTAATTTCTCCACATTGCAAGGTGCAATTCTGAAATTTTTTGCTTTTTCCTGCTCCTCTTAGCATGATAAAGAAGATTCAAAGAGAGTGAGATGCCAGCTCCTTTCATTCAGTCAGTAGCTTCAAACATTTCTGGTATATGAATAACATGATGTTTTTCAATGGCAAAAATCAATGAATATTGTAAATGCACAAACAGTAATTTCTCCGCATTGCAAGGTGCAAGTCTGAAATTTTTTGCTTTTTCCTGCTCCTCTTAGCATGATAAAGAAGATTCAAAGAGAGTGAGATGCCAGCTACTTTCATTCAGTCAGTAGCTTCAATCATTTCTGGACGTTTTTCAATGGTAAAAATCAATGAATATTGTAAATGCACAAACAGTAATTTCTCCACATTGCAAGGTGCAATTCTGAAATTTTTTGCTTTTTCCTGCTCCTCTTAGCATGATAAAGAAGATTCAAAGAGAGTGAGATGCCAACTCCTTTCATTCAGTCAGTAGCTTCAAACATTTCTGGTATATGAATAACATGATGTTTTTCAATGGCAAAAATCAATGAATATTGTAAATGCACAAACAGTAATTTCTCCGCATTGCAAGGTGCAATTCTGAAATTTTTTGCTTTTTCCTGCTCCTCTTAGCATGATAAAGAAGATTCAAAGAGAGTGAGATGCCAGCTCCTTTCATTCAGTCAGTAGCTTCAATCATTTCTGGACGTTTTTCAATGGCAAAAATCAATGAATATTGTAAATGCACAAACAGTAATTTCTCCGCATTGCAAGGTGCAATTCTGAAATTTTTTGCTTTTTCCTGCTCCTCTTAGCATGATAAAGAAGATTCAAAGAGAGTGAGATGCCAGCTCCTTTCATTCAGTCAGTACCTTCAATCATTTCTGGACGTTTTTCAATGGCAAAAATCAATGAATATTGTAAATGCACAAACAGTAATTTCTCCGCATTGCAAGGTGCAATTCTGAAATTTTTTGCTTTTTCCCGCTCCTCTTAGCATGATAAAGAAGATTCAAAGAGAGTGAGGTGCCAGCTCCTTTCATTCAGTCAGTAGCTTCAAACATTTCTGGTATATGAATAACATGTTTTTCAATGGCAAAAATCAATGAATATTGTAAATGCACAAACAGTAATTTCTCCGCATTGCAAGGTGCAATTCTGAAATTTTTTGCTTTTTCCTGCTCCTCTTAGCATGATAAAGAAGATTCAAAGAGAGTGAGATGCCAACTCCTTTCATTCAGTCAGTAGCTTCAAACATTTCTGGTATATGAATAACATGATGTTTTTCAATGGCAAAAATCAATGAATATTGTAAATGCACAAACAGTAATTTCTCTGCATTGCAAGGTGCAATTCTGAAATTTTTTGCTTTTTCCTGCTCCTCTTAGCATGATAAAGAAGATTCAAAGAGAGTGAGATGCCAGCTCCTTTCATTCAGTCAGTAGCTTCAATCATTTCTGGACGTTTTTCAATGGCAAAAATCAATGAATATTGTAAATGCACAAACAGTAATTTCTCCGCATTGCAAGGTGCAATTCTGAAATTTTTTGCTTTTTCCTGCTCCTCTTAGCATGATAAAGAAGATTCAAAGAGAGTGAGATGCCAGCTCCTTTCATTCAGTCAGTACCTTCAATCATTTCTGGACGTTTTTCAATGGCAAAAATCAATGAATATTGTAAATGCACAAACAGTAATTTCTCCGCATTGCAAGGTGCAATTCTGAAATTTTTTGCTTTTTCCCGCTCCTCTTAGCATGATAAAGAAGATTCAAAGAGAGTGAGGTGCCAGCTCCTTTCATTCAGTCAGTAGCTTCAAACATTTCTGGTATATGAATAACATGTTTTTCAATGGCAAAAATCAATGAATATTGTAAATGCACAAACAGTAATTTCTCCGCATTGCAAGGTGCAATTCTGAAATTTTTTGCTTTTTCCTGCTCCTCTTAGCATGATAAAGAAGATTCAAAGAGAGTGAGATGCCAGCTCCTTTCATTCAATCAGTAGCTTCAATCATTTCTGGACGTTTTTCAATGGCAAAAATCAATGAATATTGTATATGCACAAACAGTAATTTCTCCGCATTGCAAGGTGCAATTCTGAAATTTTTTGCTTTTTCCTGCTCCTCTTAGCATGATAAAGAAGATTCAAAGAGAGTGAGGTGCCAGCTCCTTTCATTCAGTCAGTAGCTTCAAACATTTCTGGTATATGAATAACATGTTTTTCAATGGCAAAAATCAATGAATATTGTAAATGCACAAACAGTAATTTCTCCGCATTGCAAGGTGCAATTCTGAAATTTTTTGCTTTTTCCTGCTCCTCTTAGCATGATAAAGAAGATTCAAAGAGAGTGAGATGCCAGCTCCTTTCATTCAGTCTGTAGCTTCAATCATTTCTGGTATATTAATAACATGATGTTTTTCAATCGCAAAAATCAATGAATATTGTAAATGCACAAACAGTAATTTCTCCGCATTGCAAGGTGCAATTCTGAAATTTTTTGCTTTTTCCTGCTCCTCTTAGCATGATAAAGAAGATTCAAAGAGAGTGAGATGCCAGCTCCTTTCATTCAGTCAGTAGCTTCAATCATTTCTGGACGTTTTTCAATGGCAAAAATCAATGAATATTGTAAATGCACAAACAGTAATTTCTCCGCATTGCAAGGTGCAATTCTGAAATTTTTTGCTTTTTCCTGCTCCTCTTAGCATGATAAAGAAGATTCAAAGAGAGTGAGATGCCAGCTCCTTTCATTCAGTCAGTAGCTTCAATCATTTCTGGTATATGAATAACATGATGTTTTTCAATGGCAAAAATCAATGAATATTGTAAATGCACAAACAGTAATTTCTCCGCATTGCAAGGTGCAATTCTGAAATTTTTTGCTTTTTCCTGCTCCTCTTAGCATGATAAAGAAGATTCAAAGAGAGTGAGATGCCAGCTCCTTTCATTCAGTCAGTAGCTTCAATCATTTCTGGACGTTTTTCCATGGCAAAAATCAATGAATATTGTAAATGCACAAACAGTAATTTCTCCGCATTGCAAGGTGCAATTCTGAAATTTTTTGCTTTTTCCTGCACCTCTTAGCATGATAAAGAAGATTCAAAGAGAGTGAGATGCCAGCTCCTTTCATTCAGTCAGTAGCTTCAATCATTTCTGGACGTTTTTCAATGGTAAAAATCAATGAATATTGTAAATGCACAAACAGTAATTTCTCCACATTGCAAGGTGCAATTCTGAAATTTTTTGCTTTTTCCTGCTCCTCTTAGCATGATAAAGAAGATTCAAAGAGAGTGAGATGCCAGCTCCTTTCATTCAGTCAGTAGCTTCAAACATTTCTGGTATATGAATAACATGATGTTTTTCAATGGCAAAAATCAATGAATATTGTAAATGCACAAACAGTAATTTCTCCGCATTGCAAGGTGCAAGTCTGAAATTTTTTGCTTTTTCCTGCTCCTCTTAGCATGATAAAGAAGATTCAAAGAGAGTGAGATGCCAGCTACTTTCATTCAGTCAGTAGCTTCAATCATTTCTGGACGTTTTTCAATGGTAAAAATCAATGAATATTGTAAATGCACAAACAGTAATTTCTCCACATTGCAAGGTGCAATTCTGAAATTTTTTGCTTTTTCCTGCTCCTCTTAGCATGATAAAGAAGATTCAAAGAGAGTGAGATGCCAACTCCTTTCAGTCAGTAGCTTCAAACATTTCTGGTATATGAATAACATGATGTTTTTCAATGGCAAAAATCAATGAATATTGTAAATGCACAAACAGTAATTTCTCCGCATTGCAAGGTGCAATTCTGAAATTTTTTGCTTTTTCCTGCTCCTCTTAGCATGATAAAGAAGATTCAAAGAGAGTGAGATGCCAGCTCCTTTCATTCAGTCAGTAGCTTCAATCATTTCTGGACGTTTTTCAATGGCAAAAATCAATGAATATTGTAAATGCACAAACAGTAATTTCTCCGCATTGCAAGGTGCAATTCTGAAATTTTTTGCTTTTTCCTGCTCCTCTTAGCATGATAAAGAAGATTCAAAGAGAGTGAGATGCCAGCTCCTTTCATTCAGTCAGTACCTTCAATCATTTCTGGACGTTTTTCAATGGCAAAAATCAATGAATATTGTAAATGCACAAACAGTAATTTCTCCGCATTGCAAGGTGCAATTCTGAAATTTTTTGCTTTTTCCCGCTCCTCTTAGCATGATAAAGAAGATTCAAAGAGAGTGAGGTGCCAGCTCCTTTCATTCAGTCAGTAGCTTCAAACATTTCTGGTATATGAATAACATGTTTTTCAATGGCAAAAATCAATGAATATTGTAAATGCACAAACAGTAATTTCTCCGCATTGCAAGGTGCAATTCTGAAATTTTTTGCTTTTTCCTGCTCCTCTTAGCATGATAAAGAAGATTCAAAGAGAGTGAGATGCCAGCTCCTTTCATTCAGTCAGTAGCTTCAATCATTTCTGGACGTTTTTCAATGGCAAAAATCAATGAATATTGTAAATGCACAAACAGTAATTTCTCCGCATTGCAAGGTGCAATTCTGAAATTTTTTGCTTTTTCCTGCTCCTCTTAGCATGATAAAGAAGATTCAAAGAGAGTGAGATGCCAGCTCCTTTCATTCAGTCAGTAGCTTCAATCATTTCTGGACGTTTTTCAATGGCAAAAATCAATGAATATTGTAAATGCACAAACAGTAATTTCTCCGCATTGCAAGGTGCAATTCTGAAATTTTTTGCTTTTTCCTGCTCCTCTTAGCATGATAAAGAAGATTCAAAGAGAGTGAGATGCCAGCTCCTTTGATTCAGTCAGTAGCTTCAAACATTTCTGGTATATGAATAACATGATGTTTTTCAATGGCAAAAATCAATGAATATTGTAAATGCACAAACAGTAATTTCTCCGCATTGCAAGGTGCAAGTCTGAAATTTTTTGCTTTTTCCTGCTCCTCTTAGCATGATAAAGAAGATTCAAAGAGAGTGAGATGCCAGCTACTTTCATTCAGTCAGTAGCTTCAATCATTTCTGGACGTTTTTCAATGGTAAAAATCAATGAATATTGTAAATGCACAAACAGTAATTTCTCCACATTGCAAGGTGCAATTCTGAAATTTTTTGCTTTTTCCTGCTCCTCTTAGCATGATAAAGATTCAAAGAGAGTGAGATGCCAGCTCCTTTCATTCAGTCAGTAGCTTCAAACATTTCTGGTATATGAATAACATGATGTTTTTCAATGGCAAAAATCAATGAATATTGTAAATGCACAAACAGTAATTTCTCCGCATTGCAAGGTGCAAGTCTGAAATTTTTTGCTTTTTCCTGCTCCTCTTAGCATGATAAAGAAGATTCAAAGAGAGTGAGATGCCAGCTACTTTCATTCAGTCAGTAGCTTCAATCATTTCTGGACGTTTTTCAATGGTAAAAATCAATGAATATTGTAAATGCACAAACAGTCATTTCTCCACATTGCAAGGTGCAATTCTGAAATTTTTTGCTTTTTCCTGCTCCTCTTAGCATGATAAAGAAGATTCAAAGAGAGTGAGATGCCAGCTCCTTTCATTCAGTCTGTAGCTTCAAACATTTCTGGTATATGAATAACATGATGTTTTTCAATGGCAAAAATCAATGAATATTGTAAATGCACAAACAGTAATTTCTCCACATTGCAAGGTGCAATTCTGAAATTTTTTGCTTTTTCCTGCTCCTCTTAGCATGATAAAGAAGATTCAAAGAGAGTGAGATGCCAGCTCCTTTCATTCAGTCAGTAGCTTCAAACATTTCTGGTATATGAATAACATGATGTTTTTCAATGGCAAAAATCAATGAATATTGTAAATGCACAAACAGTAATTTCTCCGCATTGCAAGGTGCAATTCTGAAATTTTTTGCTTTTTCCTGCTCCTCTTAGCATGATAAAGAAGATTCAAAGAGAGTGAGATGCCAGCTCCTTTCATTCAGTCAGTAGCTTCAATCATTTCTGGACGTTTTTCAATGGCAAAAATCAATGAATATTGTAAATGCACAAACAGTAATTTCTCCGCATTGCAAGGTGCAATTCTGAAATTTTTTGCTTTTTCCTGCTCCTCTTAGCATGATAAAGAAGATTCAAAGAGAGTGAGATGTCAGCTCCTTTCATTCAGTCAGTAGCTTCAAACATTTCTGGTATATGAATAACATGATGTTTTTCAATGGCAAAAATCAATGAATATTGTAAATGCACAAGCAGTAATTTCTCCGCATTGCAAGGTGCAATTCTGAAATTTTTTGCTTTTTCCTGCTCCTCTTAGCATGATAAAGAAGATTCAAAGAGAGTGAGATGCCAGCTCCTTTCATTCAGTCAGTAGCTTCAATCATTTCTGGACGTTTTTCAATGGCAAAAATCAATGAATATTGTAAATGCACAAACAGTAATTTCTCCGCATTGCAAGGTGCAATTCTGAAATTTTTTGCTTTTTCCTGCTCCTCTTAGCATGATAAAGAGGATTCAAAGAGAGTGAGATGCCAGCTCCTTTCATTCAGTCAGTAGCTTCAATCATTTCTGGACGTTTTTCAATGGCAAAAATCAATGAATATTGTAAATGCACAAACAGTAATTTCTCCGCATTGCAAGGTGCAATTCTGAAATTTTTTGCTTTTTCCTGCTCCTCTTAGCATGATAAAGAAGATTCAAAGAGAGTGAGATGCCAGCTCCTTTCATTCAGTCAGTAGCTTCAAACATTTCTGGTATATGAATAACATGATGTTTTTCAATGGCAAAAATCAATGAATATTGTAAATGCACAAACAGTAATTTCTCCGCATTGCAAGGTGCAAGTCTGAAATTTTTTGCTTTTTCCTGCTCCTCTTAGCATGATAAAGAAGATTCAAAGAGAGTGAGATGCCAGCTACTTTCATTCAGTCAGTAGCTTCAATCATTTCTGGACGTTTTTCAATGGTAAAAATCAATGAATATTGTAAATGCACAAACAGTAATTTCTCCACATTGCAATGTGCAATTCTAAAATTTTTTGCTTTTTCCTGCTCCTCTTAGCATGATAAAGAAGATTCAAAGAGAGTGAGATGCCTGCTCCTTTCATTCAGTCAGTAGCTTCAAACATTTCTGGTATATGAATAACATGATGTTTTTCAATGGCAAAAATCAATGAATATTGTAAATGCACAAACAGTAATTTCTCCGCATTGCAAGGTGCAATTCTGAAATTTTTTGCTTTTTCCTGCTCCTCTTAGCATGATAAAGAAGATTCAAAGAGAGTGAGATGCCAACTCCTTTCATTCAGTCAGTAGCTTCAAACATTTCTGGTATATGAATAACATGATGTTTTTCAATGGCAAAAATCAATGAATATTGTAAATGCACAAACAGTAATTTCTCCGCATTGCAAGGTGCAATTCTGAAATTTTTTGCTTTTTCCTGCTCCTCTTAGCATGATAAAGAAGATTCAAAGAGAGTGAGATGCCAGCTCCTTTCATTCAGTCAGTAGCTTCAATCATTTCTGGACGTTTTTCAATGGCAAAAATCAATGAATATTGTAAATGCACAAACAGTAATTTCTCCGCATTGCAAGGTGCAATTCTGAAATTTTTTGCTTTTTCCTGCTCCTCTTAGCATGATAAAGAAGATTCAAAGAGAGTGAGATGCCAGCTCCTTTCATTCAGTCAGTACCTTCAATCATTTCTGGACGTTTTTCAATGGCAAAAATCAATGAATATTGTAAATGCACAAACAGTAATTTCTCCGCATTGCAAGGTGCAATTCTGAAATTTTTTGCTTTTTCCCGCTCCTCTTAGCATGATAAAGAAGATTCAAAGAGAGTGAGGTGCCAGCTCCTTTCATTCAGTCAGTAGCTTCAAACATTTCTGGTATATGAATAACATGTTTTTCAATGGCAAAAATCAATGAATATTGTAAATGCACAAACAGTAATTTCTCCGCATTGCAAGGTGCAATTCTGAAATTTTTTGCTTTTTCCTGCTCCTCTTAGCATGATAAAGAAGATTCAAAGAGAGTGAGATGCCAGCTCCTTTCATTCAATCAGTAGCTTCAATCATTTCTGGACGTTTTTCAATGGCAAAAATCAATGAATATTGTATATGCACAAACAGTAATTTCTCCGCATTGCAAGGTGCAATTCTGAAATTTTTTGCTTTTTCCTGCTCCTCTTAGCATGATAAAGAAGATTCAAAGAGAGTGAGGTGCCAGCTCCTTTCATTCAGTCAGTAGCTTCAAACATTTCTGGTATATGAATAACATGTTTTTCAATGGCAAAAATCAATGAATATTGTAAATGCACAAACAGTAATTTCTCCGCATTGCAAGGTGCAATTCTGAAATTTTTTGCTTTTTCCTGCTCCTCTTAGCATGATAAAGAAGATTCAAAGAGAGTGAGATGCCAGCTCCTTTCATTCAGTCAGTAGCTTCAATCATTTCTGGACGTTTTTCAATGGCAAAAATCAATGAATATTGTAAATGCACAAACAGTAATTTCTCCGCATTGCAAGGTGCAATTCTGAAATTTTTTGCTTTTTCCTGCTCCTCTTAGCATGATAAAGAAGATTCAAAGAGAGTGAGATGCCAGCTCCTTTCGTTCAGTCAGTAGCTTCAATCATTTCTGGACGTTTTTCAATGGCAAAAATCATTGAATATTATAAATGCACAAACAGTAATTTCTCCGCATAGCAAGGTGCAATTCTGAAATTTTTTACTTTTTCCTGCTCCTCTTAGCATGATAAAGAAGATTCAAAGAGAGTGAGATGCCAGCTCCTTTCATTCAGTCAGTAGCTTCAATCATTTCTGGTATATGAATAACATGATGTTTTTCAATGGCAAAAATCAATGAATATTGTAAATGCACAAACAGTAATTTCTCCGCATTGCAAGGTGCAATTCTGAAATTTTTTGCTTTTTCCTGCTCCTCTTAGCATGATAAAGAAGATTCAAAGAGAGTGAGATGCCAGCTCCTTTCATTCAGTCAGTAGCTTCAATCATTTCTGGACGTTTTTCAATGGCAAAAATCAATGAATATTGTAAATGCACAAACAGTAATTTCTCCGCATTGCAAGGTGCAATTCTGAAATTTTTTGGTTTTTCCTGCTCCTCTTAGCATGATAAAGAAGATTCAAAGAGAGTGAGATGCCAGCTACTTTCATTCAGTCAGTAGCTTCAAACATTTCTGGTATATGAATAACATAATGTTTTTCAATGGCAAAAATCAATGAATATTGTAAATGCACAAACAGTAATTTCTCCGCATTGCAAGGTGCAAGTCTGAAATTTTTTGCTTTTTCCTGCTCCTCTTAGCATGATAAAGAAGATTCAAAGAGAGTGAGATGCCAGCTACTTTCATTCAGTCAGTAGCTTCAATCATTTCTGGACGTTTTTCAATGGTAAAAATCAATGAATATTGTAAATGCACAAACAGTAATTTCTCCACATTGCAAGGTGCAATTCTGAAATTTTTTGCTTTTTCCTGCTCCTCTTAGCATGATAAAGAAGATTCAAAGAGAGTGAGATGCCAGCTCCTTTCATTCAGTCAGTAGCTTCAAACATTTCTGGTATATGAATAACATGATGTTTTTCAATGGCAAAAATCAATGAATATTGTAAATGCACAAACAGTAATTTCTCCGCATTGCAAGGTGCAATTCTGAAATTTTTTGCTTTTTCCTGCTCCTCTTAGCATGATAAAGAACATTCAAAGAGAGTGAGATGCCAGCTCCTTTCATTCAGTCAGTAGCTTCAATCATTTCTGGATGTTTTTCAATGGCAAAAATCAATGAATATTGTAAATGCACAAACTGTAATTTCTCCGCATTGCAAGGTGCAATTCTGAAATTTTTTGCTTTTTCCTGCTCCTCTTAGCATGATAAAGAAGATTCAAAGAGAGTGAGATGCCAGCTCCTTTCATTCAGTCAGTAGCTTCAATCATTTCTGGACGTTTTTCAATGGCAAAAATCAATGAATATTGTAAATGCACAAACAGTAATTTCTCCGCATTGCAAGGTGCAATTCTGAAATTTTTTGCTTTTTCCTGCTCCTTAGCATGATAAAGAAGATTCAAAGAGAGTGAGATGCCAGCTCCTTTCATTCAGTCAGTACCTTCAATCATTTCTGGACGTTTTTCAATGGCAAAAATCAATGAATATTGTAAATGCACAAACAGTAATTTCTCCGCATTGCAAGGTGCAATTCTGAAATTTTTTGCTTTTTCCCGCTCCTCTTAGCATGATAAAGAAGATTCAAAGAGAGTGAGGTGCCAGCTCCTTTCATTCAGTCAGTAGCTTCAAACATTTCTGGTATATGAATAACATGTTTTTCAATGGCAAAAATCAATGAATATTGTAAATGCACAAACAGTAATTTCTCCGCATTGCAAGGTGCAATTCTGAAATTTTTTGATTTTTCCTGCTCCTCTTAGCATGATAAAGAAGATTCAAAGAGAGTGAGATGCCAGCTCCTTTCATTCAGTCAGTAGCTTCAATCATTTCTGGACGTTTTTCAATGGCAAAAATCAATGAATATTGTAAATGCACAAACAGTAATTTCTCCGCATTGCAAGGTGCAATTCTGAAATTTTTTGCTTTTTCCTGCTCCTCTTAGCATGATAAAGAAGATTCAAAGAGAGTGAGATGCCAGCTCCTTTCATTCAGTCAGTAGCTTCAAACATTTCTGGTATATGAATAACATGATGTTTTTCAATGGCAAAAATGAATGAATATTGTAAATGCACAAACAGTAATTTCTCCGCATTGCAAGGTGCAATTCTGAAATTTTTTGCTTTTTCCTGCTCCTCTTAGCATGATAAAGAAGATTCAAAGAGAGTGAGATGCCAGCTCCTTTCATTCAGTCCGTAGCTTCAAACATTTCTGGTATATGAATAAAATGATGTTTTTCAATGGCAAAAATCAATGAATATTGTAAATGCACAAACAGTAATTTCTCCGCATTGCAAGGTGCAAGTCTGAAATTTTTTGCTTTTTCCTGCTCCTCTTAGCATGATAAAGAAGATTCAAAGAGAGTGAGATGCCAGCTACTTTCATTCAGTCAGTAGCTTCAATCATTTCTGGACGTTTTTCAATGGTAAAAATCAATGAATATTGTAAATGCACAAACAGTAATTTCTCCACATTGCAAGGTGCAATTCTGAAATTTTTTGCTTTTTCCTGCTCCTCTTAGCATGATAAAGAAGATTCAAAGAGAGTGAGATGCCAGCTCCTTTCATTCAGTCAGTAGCTTCAAACATTTCTGGTATATGAATAACATGATGTTTTTCAATGGTAAAAATCAATGAATATTGTAAATGCACAAACAGTAATTTCTCCGCATTGCAAGGTGCAATTCTGAAATTTTTTGCTTTTTCCTGCTCCTCTTAGCATGATAAAGAAGATTCAAAGAGAGTGAGATGCCAGCTCCTTTCATTCAGTCAGTAGCTTCAATCATTTCTGGATGTTTTTCAATGGCAAAAATCAATGAATATTGTAAATGCACAAACTGTAATTTCTCCGCATTGCAAGGTGCAATTCTGAAATTTTTTGCTTTTTCCTGCTCCTCTTAGCATGTTAAAGAAGATTCAAAGAGAGTGAGATGCCAGCTCCTTTCATTCAGTCAGTAGCTTCAATCATTTCTGGATGTTTTTCAATGGCAAAAATCAATGAATATTGTAAATGCACAAACTGTAATTTCTCCGCATTGCAAGGTGCAATTCTGAAATTTTTTGCTTTTTCCTGCTCCTCTTAGCATGTTAAAGAAGATTCAAAGAGAGTGAGATGCCAGCTCCTTTCATTCAGTCAGTAGCTTCAATCATTTCTGGACGTTTTTCAGTGGCAAAAATCAATGAATATTGTAAATGCACAAACAGTAATTTCTCCGCATTGCAAGGTGCAATTCTGAAATTTTTTGCTTTTTCCTGCTCCTCTTAGCATGATAAAGAAGATTCAAAGAGAGTGAGATGCCAGCTCCTTTCATTCAGTCAGTACCTTCAATCATTTCTGGACGTTTTTCAATGGCAAAAATCAATGAATATTGTAAATGCACAAACAGTAATTTCTCCGCATTGCAAGGTGCAAGTCTGAAATTTTTTGCTTTTTCCTGCTCCTCTTAGCATGATAAAGAAGATTCAAAGAGAGTGAGATGCCAGCTACTTTCATTCAGTCAGTAGCTTCAATCATTTCTGGACGTTTTTCAATGGTAAAAATCAATGAATATTGTAAATGCACAAACAGTAATTTCTCCACATTGCAAGGTGCAATTCTGAAATTTTTTGCTTTTTCCTGCTCCTCTTAGCATGATAAAGAAGATTCAAAGAGAGTGAGATGCCAGCTCCTTTCATTCAGTCAGTAGCTTCAAACATTTCTGGTATATGAATAACATGATGTTTTTCAATGGCAAAAATCAATGAATATTGTAAATGCACAAACAGTAATTTCTCCGCATTGCAAGGTGCAATTCTGAAATTTTTTGCTTTTTCCTGCTCCTCTTAGCATGATAAAGAAGATTCAAAGAGAGTGAGATGCCAGCTCCTTTCATTCAGTCAGTAGCTTCAATCATTTCTGGACGTTTTTCAATGGCAAAAATCAATGAATATTGTAAATGCACAAACAGTAATTTCTCTGCATTGCAAGGTGCAATTCTGAAATTTTTTGCTTTTTCCTGCTCCTCTTAGCATGATAAAGAAGATTCAAAGAGAGTGAGATGCCAGCTCCTTTCGTTCAGTCAGTAGCTTCAATCATTTCTGGACGTTTTTCAATGGCAAAAATCATTGAATATTATAAATGCACAAACAGTAATTTCTCCGCATAGCAAGGTGCAATTCTGAAATTTTTTACTTTTTCCTGCTCCTCTTAGCATGATAAAGAAGATTCAAAGAGAGTGAGATGCCAGCTCCTTTCATTCAGTCAGTAGCTTCAATCATTTCTGGTATATGAATAACATGATGTTTTTCAATGGCAAAAATCAATGAATATTGTAAATGCACAAACAGTAATTTCTCCGCATTGCAAGGTGCAATTCTGAAATTTTTTGCTTTTTCCTGCTCCTCTTAGCATGATAAAGAAGATTCAAAGAGAGTGAGATGCCAGCTCCTTTCATTCAGTCAGTAGCTTCAATCATTTCTGGACGTTTTTCAATGGCAAAAATCAATGAATATTGTAAATGCACAAACAGTAATTTCTCCGCATTGCAAGGTGCAATTCTGAAATTTTTTGGTTTTTCCTGCTCCTCTTAGCATGATAAAGAAGATTCAAAGAGAGTGAGATGCCAGCTACTTTCATTCAGTCAGTAGCTTCAAACATTTCTGGTATATGAATAACATATTGTTTTTCAATGGCAAAAATCAATGAATATTGTAAATGCACAAACAGTAATTTCTCCGCATTGCAAGGTGCAAGTCTGAAATTTTTTGCTTTTTCCTGCTCCTCTTAGCATGATAAAGAAGATTCAAAGAGAGTGAGATGCCAGCTACTTTCATTCAGTCAGTAGCTTCAATCATTTCTGGACGTTTTTCAATGGTAAAAATCAATGAATATTGTAAATGCACAAACAGTAATTTCTCCACATTGCAAGGTGCAATTCTGAAATTTTTTGCTTTTTCCTGCTCCTCTTAGCATGATAAAGAAGATTCAAAGAGAGTGAGATGCCAGCTCCTTTCATTCAGTCAGTAGCTTCAAACATTTCTGGTATATGAATAACATGATGTTTTTCAATGGCAAAAATCAATGAATATTGTAAATGCACAAACAGTAATTTCTCCACATTGCAAGGTGCAATTCTGAAATTTTTTGCTTTTTCCTGCTCCTCTTAGCATGATAAAGAACATTCAAAGAGAGTGAGATGCCAGCTCCTTTCATTCAGTCAGTAGCTTCAATCATTTCTGGATGTTTTTCAATGGCAAAAATCAATGAATATTGTAAATGCACAAACTGTAATTTCTCCGCATTGCAAGGTGCAATTCTGAAATTTTTTGCTTTTTCCTGCTCCTCTTAGCATGATAAAGAAGATTCAAAGAGAGTGAGATGCCAGCTCCTTTCATTCAGTCAGTAGCTTCAATCATTTCTGGACGTTTTTCAATGGCAAAAATCAATGAATATTGTAAATGCACAAACAGTAATTTCTCCGCATTGCAAGGTGCAATTCTGAAATTTTTTGCTTTTTCCTGCTCCTCTTAGCATGATAAAGAAGATTCAAAGAGAGTGAGATGCCAGCTCCTTTCATTCAGTCAGTACCTTCAATCATTTCTGGACGTTTTTCAATGGCAAAAATCAATGAATATTGTAAATGCACAAACAGTAATTTCTCCGCATTGCAAGGTGCAATTCTGAAATTTTTTGCTTTTTCCCGCTCCTCTTAGCATGATAAAGAAGATTCAAAGAGAGTGAGGTGCCAGCTCCTTTCATTCAGTCAGTAGCTTCAAACATTTCTGGTATATGAATAACATGTTTTTCAATGGCAAAAATCAATGAATATTGTAAATGCACAAACAGTAATTTCTCCGCATTGCAAGGTGCAATTCTGAAATTTTTTGATTTTTCCTGCTCCTCTTAGCATGATAAAGAAGATTCAAAGAGAGTGAGATGCCAGCTCCTTTCATTCAGTCAGTAGCTTCAATCATTTCTGGACGTTTTTCAATGGCAAAAATCAATGAATATTGTAAATGCACAAACAGTAATTTCTCCGCATTGCAAGGTGCAATTCTGAAATTTTTTGCTTTTTCCTGCTCCTCTTAGCATGATAAAGAAGATTCAAAGAGAGTGAGATGCCAGCTCCTTTCATTCAGTCAGTAGCTTCAAACATTTCTGGTATATGAATAACATGATGTTTTTCAATGGCAAAAATCAATGAATATTGTAAATGCACAAACAGTAATTTCTCCGCATTGCAAGGTGCAATTCTGAAATTTTTTGCTTTTTCCTGCTCCTCTTAGCATGATAAAGAAGATTCAAAGAGAGTGAGATGCCAGCTCCTTTCATTCAGTCAGTAGCTTCAAACATTTCTGGTATATGAATAAAATGATGTTTTTCAATGGCAAAAATCAATGAATATTGTAAATGCACAAACAGTAATTTCTCCGCATTGCAAGGTGCAAGTCTGAAATTTTTTGCTTTTTCCTGCTCCTCTTAGCATGATAAAGAAGATTCAAAGAGAGTGAGATGCCAGCTACTTTCATTCAGTCAGTAGCTTCAATCATTTCTGGACGTTTTTCAATGGTAAAAATCAATGAATATTGTAAATGCACAAACAGTAATTTCTCCACATTGCAAGGTGCAATTCTGAAATTTTTTGCTTTTTCCTGCTCCTCTTAGCATGATAAAGAAGATTCAAAGAGAGTGAGATGCCAGCTCCTTTCATTCAGTCAGTAGCTTCAAACATTTCTGGTATATGAATAACATGATGTTTTTCAATGGCAAAAATCAATGAATATTGTAAATGCACAAACAGTAATTTCTCCGCATTGCAAGGTGCAATTCTGAAATTTTTTGCTTTTTCCTGCTCCTCTTAGCATGATAAAGAAGATTCAAAGAGAGTGAGATGCCAGCTCCTTTCATTCAGTCAGTAGCTTCAAACATTTCTGGTATATGAATAAAATGATGTTTTTCAATGGCAAAAATCAATGAATATTGTAAATGCACAAACAGTAATTTCTCCGCATTGCAAGGTGCAAGTCTGAAATTTTTTGCTTTTTCCTGCTCCTCTTAGCATGATAAAGAAGATTCAAAGAGAGTGAGATGCCAGCTACTTTCATTCAGTCAGCAGCTTCAATCATTTCTGGACGTTTTTCAATGGTAAAAATCAATGAATATTGTAAATGCACAAACAGTAATTTCTCCACATTGCAAGGTGCAATTCTGAAATTTTTTGCTTTTTCCTGCTCCTCTTAGCATGATAAAGAAGATTCAAAGAGAGTGAGATGCCA
The DNA here is from genome assembly GCF_046119375.1 of Phyllobates terribilis. Classification (NCBI taxonomy): domain Eukaryota; kingdom Metazoa; phylum Chordata; class Amphibia; order Anura; family Dendrobatidae; genus Phyllobates; species Phyllobates terribilis. Next base: position 39,878 of record NW_027364966.1, on the reverse strand, counting down.
GCTCCTTTCATTCAGTCAGTAGCTTCAAACATTTCTGGTATATGAATAACATGATGTTTTTCAATGGCAAAAATCAATGAATATTGTAAATGCACAAACAGTAATTTCTCCGCATTGCAAGGTGCAATTCTGAAATTTTTTGCTTTTTCCTGCTCCTCTTAGCATGATAAAGAAGATTCAAAGAGAGTGAGATGCCAGCTCCTTTCATTCAGTCAGTAGCTTCAATCATTTCTGGATGTTTTTCAATGGCAAAAATCAATGAATATTGTAAATGCACAAACTGTAATTTCTCCGCATTGCAAGGTGCAATTCTGAAATTTTTTGCTTTTTCCTGCTCCTCTTAGCATGTTAAAGAAGATTCAAAGAGAGTGAGATGCCAGCTCCTTTCATTCAGTCAGTAGCTTCAATCATTTCTGGACGTTTTTCAGTGGCAAAACTCAATGAATATTGTAAATGCACAAACAGTAATTTCTCCGCATTGCAAGGTGCAATTCTGAAATTTTTTGCTTTTTCCTGCTCCTCTTAGCATGATAAAGAAGATTCAAAGAGAGTGAGATGCCAGCTCCTTTCATTCAGTCAGTACCTTCAATCATTTCTGGACGTTTTTCAATGGCAAAAATCAATGAATATTGTAAATGCACAAACAGTAATTTCTCCGCATTGCAAGGTGCAAGTCTGAAATTTTTTGCTTTTTCCTGCTCCTCTTAGCATGATAAAGAAGATTCAAAGAGAGTGAGATGCCAGCTACTTTCATTCAGTCAGTAGCTTCAATCATTTCTGGACGTTTTTCAATGGTAAAAATCAATGAATATTGTAAATGCACAAACAGTAATTTCTCCACATTGCAAGGTGCAATTCTGAAATTTTTTGCTTTTTCCTGCTCCTCTTAGCATGATAAAGAAGATTCAAAGAGAGTGAGATGCCAGGTCCTTTCATTCAGTCAGTAGCTTCAAACATTTCTGGTATATGAATAACATGATGTTTTTCAATGGCAAAAATCAATGAATATTGTAAATGCACAAACAGTAATTTCTCCGCATTGCAAGGTGCAATTCTGAAATTTTTTGCTTTTTCCTGCTCCTCTTAGCATGATAAAGAAGATTCAAAGAGAGTGAGATGCCAGCTCCTTTCATTCAGTCAGTAGCTTTAATCATTTCTGGACGTTTTTCAATGGCAAAAATCAATGAATATTGTAAATGCACAAACAGTAATTTCTCTGCATTGCAAGGTGCAATTCTGAAATTTTTTGCTTTTTCCTGCTCCTCTTAGCATGATAAAGAAGATTCAAAGAGAGTGAGATGTCAGCTCCTTTCATTCAGTCAGTAGCTTCAAACATTTCTGGTATATGAATAACATGATGTTTTTCAATGGCAAAAATCAATGAATATTGTAAATGCACAAACAGTAATTTCTCCGCATTGCAAGGTGCAATTCTGAAATTTTTTGCTTTTTCCTGCTCCTCTTAGCATGATAAAGAATATTCAAAGAGAGTGAGATGCCAGCTCCTTTCATTCAGTCAGTAGCTTCAATCATTTCTGGACGTTTTTCAATGGCAAAAATCAATGAATATTGTAAATGCACAAACAGTAATTTCTCTGCATTGCAAGGTGCAATTCTGAAATTTTTTGCTTTTTCCTGCTCCTCTTAGCATGATAAAGAAGATTCAAAGAGAGTGAGATGCCAGCTCCTTTCGTTCAGTCAGTAGCTTCAATCATTTCTGGACGTTTTTCAATGGCAAAAATCATTGAATATTATAAATGCACAAACAGTAATTTCTCCGCATAGCAAGGTGCAATTCTGAAATTTTTTACTTTTTCCTGCTCCTCTTAGCATGATAAAGAAGATTCAAAGAGAGTGAGATGCCAGCTCCTTTCATTCAGTCAGTAGCTTCAATCATTTCTGGTATATGAATAACATGATGTTTTTCAATGGCAAAAATCAATGAATATTGTAAATGCACAAACAGTAATTTCTCCGCATTGCAAGGTGCAATTCTGAAATTTTTTGCTTTTTCCTGCTCCTCTTAGCATGATAAAGAAGATTCAAAGAGAGTGAGATGCCAGCTCCTTTCATTCAGTCAGTAGCTTCAATCATTTCTGGACGTTTTTCAATGGCAAAAATCAATGAATATTGTAAATGCACAAACAGTAATTTCTCCGCATTGCAAGGTGCAATTCTGAAATTTTTTGGTTTTTCCTGCTCCTCTTAGCATGATAAAGAAGATTCAAAGAGAGTGAGATGCCAGCTACTTTCATTCAGTCAGTAGCTTCAAACATTTCTGGTATATGAATAACATAATGTTTTTCAATGGCAAAAATCAATGAATATTGTAAATGCACAAACAGTAATTTCTCCGCATTGCAAGGTGCAAGTCTGAAATTTTTTGCTTTTTCCTGCTCCTCTTAGCATGATAAAGAAGATTCAAAGAGAGTGAGATGCCAGCTACTTTCATTCAGTCAGTAGCTTCAATCATTTCTGGACGTTTTTCAATGGTAAAAATCAATGAATATTGTAAATGCACAAACAGTAATTTCTCCACATTGCAAGGTGCAATTCTGAAATTTTTTGCTTTTTCCTGCTCCTCTTAGCATGATAAAGAAGATTCAAAGAGAGTGAGATGCCAGCTCCTTTCATTCAGTCAGTAGCTTCAAACATTTCTGGTATATGAATAACATGATGTTTTTCAATGGCAAAAATCAATGAATATTGTAAATGCACAAACAGTAATTTCTCCACATTGCAAGGTGCAATTCTGAAATGTTTTGCTTTTTCCTGCTCCTCTTAGCATGATAAAGAACATTCAAAGAGAGTGAGATGCCAGCTCCTTTCATTCAGTCAGTAGCTTCAATCATTTCTGGATGTTTTTCAATGGCAAAAATCAATGAATATTGTAAATGCACAAACTGTAATTTCTCCGCATTGCAAGGTGCAATTCTGAAATTTTTTGCTTTTTCCTGCTCCTCTTAGCATGATAAAGAAGATTCAAAGAGAGTGAGATGCCAGCTCCTTTCATTCAGTCAGTAGCTTCAATCATTTCTGGACGTTTTTCAATGGCAAAAATCAATGAATATTGTAAATGCACAAACAGTAATTTCTCCGCATTGCAAGGTGCAATTCTGAAATTTTTTGCTTTTTCCTGCTCCTCTTAGCATGATAAAGAAGATTCAAAGAGAGTGAGATGCCAGCTCCTTTCATTCAGTCAGTACCTTCAATCATTTCTGGACGTTTTTCAATGGCAAAAATCAATGAATATTGTAAATGCACAAACAGTAATTTCTCCGCATTGCAAGGTGCAATTCTGAAATTTTTTGCTTTTTCCCGCTCCTCTTAGCATGATAAAGAAGATTCAAAGAGAGTGAGGTGCCAGCTCCTTTCATTCAGTCAGTAGCTTCAAACATTTCTGGTATATGAATAACATGTTTTTCAATGGCAAAAATCAATGAATATTGTAAATGCACAAACAGTAATTTCTCCGCATTGCAAGGTGCAATTCTGAAATTTTTTGATTTTTCCTGCTCCTCTTAGCATGATAAAGAAGATTCAAAGAGAGTGAGATGCCAGCTCCTTTCATTCAGTCAGTAGCTTCAATCATTTCTGGACGTTTTTCAATGGCAAAAATCAATGAATATTGTAAATGCACAAACAGTAATTTCTCCGCATTGCAAGGTGCAATTCTGAAATTTTTTGCTTTTTCCTGCTCCTCTTAGCATGATAAAGAAGATTCAAAGAGAGTGAGATGCCAGCTCCTTTCATTCAGTCAGTAGCTTCAAACATTTCTGGTATATGAATAACATGATGTTTTTCAATGGCAAAAATCAATGAATATTGTAAATGCACAAACAGTAATTTCTCCGCATTGCAAGGTGCAATTCTGAAATTTTTTGCTTTTTCCTGCTCCTCTTAGCATGATAAAGAAGATTCAAAGAGAGTGAGATGCCAGCTCCTTTCATTCAGTCAGTAGCTTCAAACATTTCTGGTATATGAATAAAATGATGTTTTTCAATGGCAAAAATCAATGAATATTGTAAATGCACAAACAGTAATTTCTCCGCATTGCAAGGTGCAAGTCTGAAATTTTTTGCTTTTTCCTGCTCCTCTTAGCATGATAAAGAAGATTCAAAGAGAGTGAGATGCCAGCTACTTTCATTCAGTCAGTAGCTTCAATCATTTCTGGACGTTTTTCAATGGTAAAAATCAATGAATATTGTAAATGCACAAACAGTAATTTCTCCACATTGCAAGGTGCAATTCTGAAATTTTTTGCTTTTTCCTGCTCCTCTTAGCATGATAAAGAAGATTCAAAGAGAGTGAGATGCCAGCTCCTTTCATTCAGTCAGTAGCTTCAAACATTTCTGGTATATGAATAACATGATGTTTTTCAATGGCAAAAATCAATGAATATTGTAAATGCACAAACAGTAATTTCTCCGCATTGCAAGGTGCAATTCTGAAATTTTTTGCTTTTTCCTGCTCCTCTTAGCATGATAAAGAAGATTCAAAGAGAGTGAGATGCCAGCTCCTTTCATTCAGTCAGTAGCTTCAATCATTTCTGGATGTTTTTCAATGGCAAAAATCAATGAATATTGTAAATGCACAAACTGTAATTTCTCCGCATTGCAAGGTGCAATTCTGAAATTTTTTGCTTTTTCCTGCTCCTCTTAGCATGATAAAGAAGATTCAAAGAGAGTGAGATGCCAGCTCCTTTCATTCAGTCAGTACCTTCAATCATTTCTGGACGTTTTTCAATGGCAAAAATCAATGAATATTGTAAATGCACAAACAGTAATTTCTCCGCATTGCAAGGTGCAATTCTGAAATTTTTTGCTTTTTCCCGCTCCTCTTAGCATGATAAAGAAGATTCAAAGAGAGTGAGGTGCCAGCTCCTTTCATTCAGTCAGTAGCTTCAAACATTTCTGGTATATGAATAACATGTTTTTCAATGGCAAAAATCAATGAATATTGTAAATGCACAAACAGTAATTTCTCCGCATTGCAAGGTGCAATTCTGAAATTTTTTGATTTTTCCTGCTCCTCTTAGCATGATAAAGAAGATTCAAAGAGAGTGAGATGCCAGCTCCTTTCATTCAGTCAGTAGCTTCAATCATTTCTGGACGTTTTTCAATGGCAAAAATCAATGAATATTGTAAATGCACAAACAGTAATTTCTCCGCATTGCAAGGTGCAATTCTGAAATTTTTTGCTTTTTCCTGCTCCTCTTAGCATGATAAAGAAGATTCAAAGAGAGTGAGATGCCAGCTCCTTTCATTCAGTCAGTAGCTTCAAACATTTCTGGTATATGAATAACATGATGTTTTTCAATGGCAAAAATCAATGAATATTGTAAATGCACAAACAGTAATTTCTCCGCATTGCAAGGTGCAATTCTGAAATTTTTTGCTTTTTCCTGCTCCTCTTAGCATGATAAAGAAGATTCAAAGAGAGTGAGATGCCAGCTCCTTTCATTCAGTCCGTAGCTTCAAACATTTCTGGTATATGAATAAAATGATGTTTTTCAATGGCAAAAATCAATGAATATTGTAAATGCACAAACAGTAATTTCTCCGCATTGCAAGGTGCAAGTCTGAAATTTTTTGCTTTTTCCTGCTCCTCTTAGCATGATAAAGAAGATTCAAAGAGAGTGAGATGCCAGCTACTTTCATTCAGTCAGTAGCTTCAATCATTTCTGGACGTTTTTCAATGGTAAAAATCAATGAATATTGTAAATGCACAAACAGTAATTTCTCCACATTGCAAGGTGCAATTCTGAAATTTTTTGCTTTTTCCTGCTCCTCTTAGCATGATAAAGAAGATTCAAAGAGAGTGAGATGCCAGCTCCTTTCATTCAGTCAGTAGCTTCAAACATTTTTGGTATATGAATAACATGATGTTTTTCAATGGCAAAAATCAATGAATATTGTAAATGCACAAACAGTAATTTCTCCGCATTGCAAGGTGCAATTCTGAAATTTTTTGCTTTTTCCTGCTCCTCTTAGCATGATAAAGAAGATTCAAAGAGAGTGAGATGCCAGCTCCTTTCATTCAGTCAGTAGCTTCAATCATTTCTGGATGTTTTTCAATGGCAAAAATCAATGAATATTGTAAATGCACAAACTGTAATTTCTCCGCATTGCAAGGTGCAATTCTGAAATTTTTTGCTTTTTCCTGCTCCTCTTAGCATGTTAAAGAAGATTCAAAGAGAGTGAGATGCCAGCTCCTTTCATTCAGTCAGTAGCTTCAATCATTTCTGGACGTTTTTCAGTGGCAAAAATCAATGAATATTGTAAATGCACAAACAGTAATTTCTCCGCATTGCAAGGTGCAATTCTGAAATTTTTTGCTTTTTCCTGCTCCTCTTAGCATGATAAAGAAGATTCAAAGAGAGTGAGATGCCAGCTCCTTTCATTCAGTCAGTACCTTCAATCATTTCTGGACGTTTTTCAATGGCAAAAATCAATGAATATTGTAAATGCACAAACAGTAATTTCTCCGCATTGCAAGGTGCAAGTCTGAAATTTTTTGCTTTTTCCTGCTCCTCTTAGCATGATAAAGAAGATTCAAAGAGAGTGAGATGCCAGCTACTTTCATTCAGTCAGTAGCTTCAATCATTTCTGGACGTTTTTCAATGGTAAAAATCAATGAATATTGTAAATGCACAAACAGTAATTTCTCCACATTGCAAGGTGCAATTCTGAAATTTTTTGCTTTTTCCTGCTCCTCTTAGCATGATAAAGAAGATTCAAAGAGAGTGAGATGCCAGCTCCTTTCATTCAGTCAGTAGCTTCAAACATTTCTGGTATATGAATAACATGATGTTTTTCAATGGCAAAAATCAATGAATATTGTAAATGCACAAACAGTAATTTCTCCGCATTGCAAGGTGCAATTCTGAAATTTTTTGCTTTTTCCTGCTCCTCTTAGCATGATAAAGAAGATTCAAAGAGAGTGAGATGCCAGCTCCTTTCATTCAGTCAGTAGCTTCAATCATTTCTGGACGTTTTTCAATGGCAAAAATCAATGAATATTGTAAATGCACAAACAGTAATTTCTCTGCATTGCAAGGTGCAATTCTGAAATTTTTTGCTTTTTCCTGCTCCTCTTAGCATGATAAAGAAGATTCAAAGAGAGTGAGATGCCAGCTCCTTTCGTTCAGTCAGTAGCTTCAATCATTTCTGGACGTTTTTCAATGGCAAAAATCATTGAATATTATAAATGCACAAACAGTAATTTCTCCGCATAGCAAGGTGCAATTCTGAAATTTTTTACTTTTTCCTGCTCCTCTTAGCATGATAAAGAAGATTCAAAGAGAGTGAGATGCCAGCTCCTTTCATTCAGTCAGTAGCTTCAATCATTTCTGGTATATGAATAACATGATGTTTTTCAATGGCAAAAATCAATGAATATTGTAAATGCACAAACAGTAATTTCTCCGCATTGCAAGGTGCAATTCTGAAATTTTTTGCTTTTTCCTGCTCCTCTTAGCATGATAAAGAAGATTCAAAGAGAGTGAGATGCCAGCTACTTTCATTCAGTCAGTAGCTTCAATCATTTCTGGACGTTTTTCAATGGTAAAAATCAATGAATATTGTAAATGCACAAACAGTAATTTCTCCACATTGCAAGGTGCAATTCTGAAATTTTTTGCTTTTTCCTGCTCCTCTTAGCATGATAAAGAAGATTCAAAGAGAGTGAGATGCCAGCTCCTTTCATTCAGTCAGTAGCTTCAAACATTTCTGGTATATGAATAACATGATGTTTTTCAATGGCAAAAATCAATGAATATTGTAAATGCACAAACAGTAATTTCTCCGCATTGCAAGGTGCAATTCTGAAATTTTTTGCTTTTTCCTGCTCCTCTTAGCATGATAAAGAAGATTCAAAGAGAGTGAGATGCCAGCTCCTTTCATTCAGTCAGTAGCTTCAAACATTTCTGGTATATGAATAACATGATGTTTTTCAATGGCAAAAATCAATGAATATTGTAAATGCACAAACAGTAATTTCTCCGCATTGCAAGGTGCAAGTCTGAAATTTTTTGCTTTTTCCTGCTCCTCTTAGCATGATAAAGAAGATTCAAAGAGAGTGAGATGCCAGCTACTTTCATTCAGTCAGTAGCTTCAATCATTTCTGGACGTTTTTCAATGGTAAAAATCAATGAATATTGTAAATGCACAAACAGTAATTTCTCCACATTGCAAGGTGCAATTCTGAAATTTTTTGCTTTTTCCTGCTCCTCTTAGCATGATAAAGAAGATTCAAAGAGAGTGAGATGCCAGCTCCTTTCATTCAGTCAGTAGCTTCAAACATTTCTGGTATATGAATAACATGATGTTTTTCAATGGCAAAAATCAATGAATATTGTAAATGCACAAACAGTAATTTCTCCGCATTGCAAGGTGCAATTCTGAAATTTTTTGCTTTTTCCTGCTCCTCTTAGCATGATAAAGAAGATTCAAAGAGAGTGAGATGCCAGCTCCTTTCATTCAGTCAGTAGCTTCAATCATTTCTGGATGTTTTTCAATGGCAAAAATCAATGAATATTGTAAATGCACAAACTGTAATTTCTCCGCATTGCAAGGTGCAATTCTGAAATTTTTTGCTTTTTCCTGCTCCTCTTAGCATGATAAAGAAGATTCAAAGAGAGTGAGATGCCAGCTCCTTTCATTCAGTCAGTAGCTTCAATCATTTCTGGACGTTTTTCAATGGCAAAAATCAATGAATATTGTAAATGCACAAACAGTAATTTCTCCGCATTGCAAGGTGCAATTCTGAAATTTTTTGCTTTTTCCTGCTCCTCTTAGCATGATAAACAAGATTCAAAGAGAGTGAGATGCCAGCTCCTTTCATTCAGTCAGTAGCTTCAAACATTTCTGGTATATGAATAACATGATGTTTTTCAATGGCAAAAATCAATGAATATTGTAAATGCACAAACAGTAATTTCTCCGCATTGCAAGGTGCAATTCTGAAATTTTTTGCTTTTTCCTGCTCCTCTTAGCATGATAAAGAAGATTCAAAGAGAGTGAGATGCCAGCTCCTTTCATTCAGTCAGTAGCTTCAATCATTTCTGGACGTTTTTCAATGGCAAAAATCAATGAATATTGTAAATGCACAAACAGTAATTTCTCCGCATTGCAAGGTGCAATTCTGAAATTTTTTGCTTTTTCCTGCTCCTCTTAGCATGATAAACAAGATTCAAAGAGAGTGAGATGCCAGCTCCTTTCATTCAGTCAGTAGCTTCAATCATTTCTGGACGTTTTTCAATGGCAAAAATCAATGAATATTGTAAATGCACATACAGTAATTTCTCCGCATTGCAAGGTGCAATTCTGAAATTTTTTGCTTTTTCCTGCTCCTCTTAGCATGATAAAGAAGATTCAAAGAGAGTGAGATGCCAGCTCCTTTCATTCAGTCAGTAGCTTCAATCATTTCTGGACGTTTTTCAATGGCAAAAATCAATGAATATTGTAAATGCACAAACAGTAATTTCTCCGCATTGCAAGGTGCAATTCTGAAATTTTTTGCTTTTTCCTGCTCCTCTTAGCATGATAAAGAAGATTCAAAGAGAGTGAGATGCCAGCTCCTTTCATTCAGTCAGTAGCTTCAAACATTTCTGGTATATGAATAACATGATGTTTTTCAATGGCAAAAATCAATGAATATTGTAAATGCACAAACAGTAATTTCTCCGCATTGCAAGGTGCAATTCTGAAATTTTTTGCTTTTTCCTGCTCCTCTTAGCATGATAAAGAAGATTCAAAGAGAGTGAGATGCCAGCTCCTTTCGTTCAGTCAGTAGCTTCAATCATTTCTGGATGTTTTTCAATGGCAAAAATCATTGAATATTATAAATGCACAAACAGTAATTTCTCCGCATTGCAAGGTGCAATTCTGAAATTTTTTGCTTTTTCCTGCTCCTCTTAGCATGATAAAGAAGATTCAAAGAGAGTGAGATGCCAGCTCCTTTCATTCAGTCAGTAGCTTCAAACATTTCTGGTATATGAATAACATGATGTTTTTCAATGGCAAAAATCAATGAATATTGTAAATGCACAAACAGTAATTTCTCCGCATTGCAAGGTGCAAGTCTGAAATTTTTTGCTTTTTCCTGCTCCTCTTAGCATGATAAAGAAGATTCAAAGAGAGTGAGATGCCAGCTACTTTCATTCAGTCAGTAGCTTCAATCATTTCTGGACGTTTTTCAATGGTAAAAATCAATGAATATTGTAAATGCACAAACAGTAATTTCTCCACATTGCAAGGTGCAATTCTGAAATTTTTTGCTTTTTCCTGCTCCTCTTAGCATGATAAAGAAGATTCAAAGAGAGTGAGATGCCAGCTCCTTTCATTCAGTCAGTAGCTTCAAACATTTCTGGTATATGAATAACATGATGTTTTTCAATGGCAAAAATCAATGAATATTGTAAATGCACAAACAGTAATTTCTCCGCATTGCAAGGTGCAATTCTGAAATTTTTTGCTTTTTCCTGCTCCTCTTAGCATGATAAAGAAGATTCAAAGAGAGTGAGATGCCAGCTCCTTTCATTCAGTCAGTAGCTTCAATCATTTCTGGATGTTTTTCAATGGCAAAAATCAATGAATATTGTAAATGCACAAACTGTAATTTCTCCGCATTGCAAGGTGCAATTCTGAAATTTTTTGCTTTTTCCTGCTCCTCTTAGCATGATAAAGAAGATTCAAAGAGAGTGAGATGCCAGCTCCTTTCATTCAGTCAGTAGCTTCAATCATTTCTGGACGTTTTTCAATGGCAAAAATCAATGAATATTGTAAATGCACAAACAGTAATTTCTCCGCATTGCAAGGTGCAATTCTGAAATTTTTTGCTTTTTCCTGCTCCTCTTAGCATGATAAACAAGATTCAAAGAGAGTGAGATGCCAGCTCCTTTCATTCAGTCAGTAGCTTCAAACATTTCTGGTATATGAATAACATGATGTTTTTCAATGGCAAAAATCAATGAATATTGTAAATGCACAAACAGTAATTTCTCCGCATTGCAAGGTGCAATTCTGAAATTTTTTGCTTTTTCCTGCTCCTCTTAGCATGATAAAGAAGATTCAAAGAGAGTGAGATGCCAGCTCCTTTCATTCAGTCAGTAGCTTCAAACATTTCTGGTATATGAATAACATGATGTTTTTCAATGGCAAAAATCAATGAATATTGTAAATGCACAAACAGTAATTTCTCCGCATTGCAAGGTGCAAGTCTGAAATTTTTTGCTTTTTCCTGCTCCTCTTAGCATGATAAAGAAGATTCAAAGAGAGTGAGATGCCAGCTACTTTCATTCAGTCAGTAGCTTCAATCATTTCTGGACGTTTTTCAATGGTAAAAATCAATGAATATTGTAAATGCACAAACAGTAATTTCTCCACATTGCAAGGTGCAATTCTGAAATTTTTTGCTTTTTCCTGCTCCTCTTAGCATGATAAAGAAGATTCAAAGAGAGTGAGATGCCAGCTCCTTTCATTCAGTCAGTAGCTTCAAACATTTCTGGTATATGAATAACATGATGTTTTTCAATGGCAAAAATCAATGAATATTGTAAATGCACAAACAGTAATTTCTCCGCATTGCAAGGTGCAATTCTGAAATTTTTTGCTTTTTCCTGCTCCTCTTAGCATGATAAAGAAGATTCAAAGAGAGTGAGATGCCAGCTCCTTTCATTCAGTCAGTAGCTTCAAACATTTCTGGTATATGAATAACATGATGTTTTTCAATGGCAAAAATCAATGAATATTGTAAATGCACAAACAGTAATTTCTCCGCATTGCAAGGTGCAAGTCTGAAATTTTTTGCTTTTTCCTGCTCCTCTTAGCATGATAAAGAAGATTCAAAGAGAGTGAGATGCCAGCTACTTTCATTCAGTCAGTAGCTTCAATCATTTCTGGACGTTTTTCAATGGTAAAAATCAATGAATATTGTAAATGCACAAACAGTAATTTCTCCACATTGCAAGGTGCAATTCTGAAATTTTTTGCTTTTTCCTGCTCCTCTTAGCATGATAAAGAAGATTCAAAGAGAGTGAGATGCCAGCTCCTTTCATTCAGTCAGTAGCTTCAAACATTTCTAGTATATGAATAACATGATGTTTTTCAATGGCAAAAATCAATGAATATTGTAAATGCACAAACAGTAATTTCTCCGCATTGCAAGGTGCAATTCTGAAATTTTTTGCTTTTTCCTGCTCCTCTTAGCATGATAAAGAAGATTCAAAGAGAGTGAGATGCCAGCTCCTTTCATTCAGTCAGTAGCTTCAATCATTTCTGGATGTTTTTCAATGGCAAAAATCAATGAATATTGTAAATGCACAAACTGTAATTTCTCCGCATTGCAAGGTGCAATTCTGAAATTTTTTGCTTTTTCCTGCTCCTCTTAGCATGATAAAGAAGATTCAAAGAGAGTGAGATGCCAGCTCCTTTCATTCAGTCAGTAGCTTCAATCATTTCTGGACGTTTTTCAATGGCAAAAATCAATGAATATTGTAAATGCACAAACAGTAATTTCTCCGCATTGCAAGGTGCAATTCTGAAATTTTTTGCTTTTTCCTGCTCCTCTTAGCATGATAAACAAGATTCAAAGAGAGTGAGATGCCAGCTCCTTTCATTTAGTCAGTAGCTTCAATCATTTCTGGACGTTTTTCAATGGCAAAAATCAATGAATATTGTAAATGCACAAACAGTAATTTCTCCGCATTGCAAGGTGCAATTCTGAAATTTTTTGCTTTTTCCTGCTCCTCTTAGCATGATAAAGAAGATTCAAAGAGAGTGAGATGCCAGCTCCTTTCATTCAGTCAGTAGCTTCAATCATTTCTGGACGTTTTTCAATGGCAAAAATCAATGAATATTGTAAATGCACAAACAGTAATTTCTCCGCATTGCAAGGTGCAATTCTGAAATTTTTTGCTTTTTCCTGCTCCTCTTAGCATGATAAAGAAGATTCAAAGAGAGTGAGATGCCAGCTCCTTTCATTCAGTCAGTAGCTTCAAACATTTCTGGTATATGAATAACATGATGTTTTTCAATGGCAAAAATCAATGAATATTGTAAATGCACAAACAGTAATTTCTCCGCATTGCAAGGTGCAATTCTGAAATTTTTTGCTTTTTCCTGCTCCTCTTAGCATGATAAAGAAGATTCAAAGAAAGTGAGATGCCAGCTCCTTTCGTTCAGTCAGTAGCTTCAATCATTTCTGGATGTTTTTCAATGGCAAAAATCATTGAATATTATAAATGCACAAACAGTAATTTCTCCGCATTGCAAGGTGCAATTCTGAAATTTTTTGCTTTTTCCTGCTCCTCTTAGCATGATAAAGAAGATTCAAAGAGAGTGAGATGCCAGCTCCTTTCATTCAGTCAGTAGCTTCAAACATTTCTGGTATATGAATAACATGATGTTTTTCAATGGCAAAAATCAATGAATATTGTAAATGCACAAACAATAATTTCTCCGCATTGCAAGGTGCAATTCTGAAATTTTTTGCTTTTTCCTGCTCCTCTTAGCATGATAAAGAAGATTCAAAGAGAGTGAGATGCCAGCTCCTTTCATTCAGTCAGTAGCTTCAATCATTTCTGGACGTTTTTCAGTGGCAAAAATCAATGAATATTGTAAATGCACAAACAGTAATTTCTCCGCATTGCAAGGTGCAATTCTGAAATTTTTTGCTTTTTCCTGCTCCTCTTAGCATGATAAAGAAGATTCAAAGAGAGTGAGATGCCAGCTCCTTTCATTCAGTCAGTAGCTTCAAACATTTCTGGTATATGAATAACATGATGTTTTTCAATGGCAAAAATCAATGAATATTGTAAATGCACAAACAGTAATTTCTCCGCATTGCAAGGTGCAAGTCTGAAATTTTTTGCTTTTTCCTGCTCCACTTAGCATGATAAAGAAGATTCAAAGAGAGTGAGATGCCAGCTACTTTCATTCAGTCAGTAGCTTCAATCATTTCTGGACGTTTTTCAATGGTAAAAATCAATGAATATTGTAAATGCACAAACAGTAATTTCTCCACATTGCAAGGTGCAATTCTGAAATTTTTTGCTTTTTCCTGCTCCTCTTAGCATGATAAAGAAGATTCAAAGAGAGTGAGATGCCAGCTCATTTCATTCAGTCAGTAGCTTCAAACATTTCTGGTATATGAATAACATGATGTTTTTCAATGGCAAAAATCAATGAATATTGTAAATGCACAAACAGTAATTTCTCCGCATTGCAAGGTGCAATTCTGAAATTTTTTGCTTTTTCCTGCTCCTCTTAGCATGATAAAGAAGATTCAAAGAGAGTGAGATGCCAGCTCCTTTCATTCAGTCAGTAGCTTCAATCATTTCTGGATGTTTTTCAATGGCAAAAATCAATGAATATTGTAAATGCACAAACTGTAATTTCTCCGCACTGCAAGATGCAATTCTGAAATTTTTTGCTTTTTCCTGCTCCTCTTAGCATGATAAAGAAGATTCAAAGAGAGTGAGATGCCAGCTCCTTTCATTCAGTCAGTAGCTTCAATCATTTCTGGACGTTTTTCAATGGCAAAAATCAATGAATATTGTAAATGCACAAACAGTAATTTCTCCGCATTGCAAGGTGCAATTCTGAAATTTTTTGCTTTTTCCTGCTCCTCTTAGCATGATAAAGAAGATTCAAAGAGAGTGAGATGCCAGCTCCTTTCATTCAGTCAGTAGCTTCAATCATTTCTGGACGTTTTTCAATGGCAAAAATCAATGAATATTGTAAATGCACAAACAGTAATTTCTCCGCATTGCAAGGTGCAATTCTGAAATTTTTTGCTTTTTCCTGCTCCTCTTAGCATGATAAAGAAGATTCAAAGAGAGTGAGATGCCAGCTCCTTTCATTCAGTCAGTAGCTTCAAACATTTCTGGTATATGAATAACATGATGTTTTTCAATGGCAAAAATCAATGAATATTGTAAATGCACAAACAGTAATTTCTCCGCATTGCAAGGTGCAATTCTGAAATTTTTTGCTTTTTCCTGCTCCTCTTAGCATGATAAAGAAGATTCAAAGAGAGTGAGATGCCAGCTCCTTTCATTCAGTCAGTAGCTTCAATCATTTCTGGACGTTTTTCAATGGCAAAAATCAATGAATATTGTAAATGCACAAACAGTAATTTCTCCGCATTGCAAGGTGCAATTCTGAAATTTTTTGCTTTTTCCTGCTCCTCTTAGCATGATAAAGAAGATTCAAAGAGAGTGAGATGCCAGCTCCTTTCATTCAGTCAGTAGCTTCAAACATTTCTGGTATATGAATAACATGATGTTTTTCAATGGCAAAAATCAATGAATATTGTAAATGCACAAACAGTAATTTCTCCGCATTGCAAGGTGCAAGTCTGAAATTTTTTGCTTTTTCCTGCTCCTCTTAGCATGATAAAGAAGATTCAAAGAGAGTGAGATGCCAGCTACTTTCATTCAGTCAGTAGCTTCAATCATTTCTGGACGTTTTTCAATGGTAAAAATCAATGAATATTGTAAATGCACAAACAGTAATTTCTCCACATTGCAAGGTGCAATTCTGACATTTTTTGCTTTTTCCTGCTCCTCTTAGCATGATAAAGAAGATTCAAAGAGAGTGAGATGCCAGCTCCTTTCATTCAGTCAGTAGCTTCAAACATTTCTGGTATATGAATAACATGATGTTTTTCAATGGCAAAAATCAATGAATATTGTAAATGCACAAACAGTAATTTCTCCGCATTGCAAGGTGCAATTCTGAAATTTTTTGCTTTTTCCTGCTCCTCTTAGCATGATAAAGAAGATTCAAAGAGAGTGAGATGCCAGCTCCTTTCATTGTCAGTAGCTTCAAACATTTCTGGTATATGAATAACATGATGTTTTTCAATGGCAAAAATCAATGAATATTGTAAATGCACAAACAGTAATTTCTCCGCATTGCAAGGTGCAAGTCTGAAATTTTTTGCTTTTTCCTGCTCCTCTTAGCATGATAAAGAAGATTCAAAGAGAGTGAGATGCCAGCTACTTTCATTCAGTCAGTAGCTTCAATCATTTCTGGACGTTTTTCAATGGTAAAAATCAATGAATATTGTAAATGCACAAACAGTAATTTCTCCACATTGCAAGGTGCACTTCTGAAATTTTTTGCTTTTTCCTGCTCCTCTTAGCATGATAAAGAAGATTCAAAGAGAGTGAGATGCCAGCTCCTTTCATTCAGTCAGTAGCTTCAAACATTTCTGGTATATGAATAACATGATGTTTTTCAATGGCAAAAATCAATGAATATTATAAATGCACAAACAGTAATTTCTCCGCATTGCAAGGTGCAATTCTGAAATTTTTTGCTTTTTCCTGCTCCTCTTAGCATGATAAAGAAGATTCAAAGAGAGTGAGATGCCAGCTCCTTTCATTCAGTCAGTAGCTTCAATCATTTCTGGATGTTTTTCAATGGCAAAAATCAATGAATATTGTAAATGCACAAACTGTAATTTCTCCGCATTGCAAGGTGCAATTCTGAAATTTTTTGCTTTTTCCTGCTCCTCTTAGCATGATAAAGAAGATTCAAAGAGAGTGAGATGCCAGCTCCTTTCATTCAGTCAGTAGCTTCAATCATTTCTGGACGTTTTTCAATGGCAAAAATCAATGAATATTGTAAATGCACAAACAGTAATTTCTCCGCATTGCAAGGTGCAATTCTGAAATTTTTTGCTTTTTCCTGCTCCTCTTAGCATGATAAAGAAGATTCAAAGAGAGTGAGATGCCAGCTCCTTTCATTCAGTCAGTAGCTTCAATCATTTCTGGACGTTTTTCAATGGCAAAAATCAATGAATATTGTAAATGCACAAACAGTAATTTCTCCGCATTGCAAGGTGCAATTCTGAAATTTTTTGCTTTTTCCTGCTCCTCTTAGCATGATAAAGAAGATTCAAAGAGAGTGAGATGCCAGCTCCTTTCATTCAGTCAGTAGCTTCAAACATTTCTGGTATATGAATAACATGATGTTTTTCAATGGCAAAAATCAATGAATATTGTAAATGCACAAACAGTAATTTCTCCGCATTGCAAGGTGCAATTCTGAAATTTTTTGCTTTTTCCTGCTCCTCTTAGCATGATAAAGAAGATTCAAAGAGAGTGAGATGCCAGCTCCTTTCATTCAGTCAGTAGCTTCAATCATTTCTGGACGTTTTTCAATGGCAAAAATCAATGAATATTGTAAATGCACAAACAGTAATTTCTCCGCATTGCAAGGTGCAATTCTGAAATTTTTTGCTTTTTCCTGCTCCTCTTAGCATGATAAAGAAGATTCAAAGAGAGTGAGATGCCAGCTCCTTTCATTCAGTCAGTAGCTTCAAACATTTCTGGTATATGAATAACATGATGTTTTTCAATGGCAAAAATCAATGAATATTGTAAATGCACAAACAGTAATTTCTCCGCATTGCAAGGTGCAAGTCTGAAATTTTTTGCTTTTTCCTGCTCCTCTTAGCATGATAAAGAAGATTCAAAGAGAGTGAGATGCCAGCTACTTTCATTCAGTCAGTAGCTTCAATCATTTCTGGACGTTTTTCAATGGTAAAAATCAATGAATATTGTAAATGCACAAACAGTAATTTCTCCACATTGCAAGGTGCAATTCTGACATTTTTTGCTTTTTCCTGCTCCTCTTAGCATGATAAAGAAGATTCAAAGAGAGTGAGATGCCAGCTCCTTTCATTCAGTCAGTAGCTTCAAACATTTCTGGTATATGAATAACATGATGTTTTTCAATGGCAAAAATCAATGAATATTGTAAATGCACAAACAGTAATTTCTCCGCATTGCAAGGTGCAATTCTGAAATTTTTTGCTTTTTCCTGCTCCTCTTAGCATGATAAAGAAGATTCAAAGAGAGTGAGATGCCAGCTCCTTTCATTGTCAGTAGCTTCAAACATTTCTGGTATATGAATAACATGATGTTTTTCAATGGCAAAAATCAATGAATATTGTAAATGCACAAACAGTAATTTCTCCGCATTGCAAGGTGCAAGTCTGAAATTTTTTGCTTTTTCCTGCTCCTCTTAGCATGATAAAGAAGATTCAAAGAGAGTGAGATGCCAGCTACTTTCATTCAGTCAGTAGCTTCAATCATTTCTGGACGTTTTTCAATGGTAAAAATCAATGAATATTGTAAATGCACAAACAGTAATTTCTCCACATTGCAAGGTGCAATTCTGAAATTTTTTGCTTTTTCCTGCTCCTCTTAGCATGATAAAGAAGATTCAAAGAGAGTGAGATGCCAGCTCCTTTCATTCAGTCAGTAGCTTCAAACATTTCTGGTATATGAATAACATGATGTTTTTCAATGGCAAAAATCAATGAATATTATAAATGCACAAACAGTAATTTCTCCGCATTGCAAGGTGCAATTCTGAAATTTTTTGCTTTTTCCTGCTCCTCTTAGCATGATAAAGAAGATTCAAAGAGAGTGAGATGCCAGCTCCTTTCATTCAGTCAGTAGCTTCAATCATTTCTGGATGTTTTTCAATGGCAAAAATCAATGAATATTGTAAATGCACAAACTGTAATTTCTCCGCATTGCAAGGTGCAATTCTGAAATTTTTTGCTTTTTCCTGCTCCTCTTAGCATGATAAAGAAGATTCAAAGAGAGTGAGATGCCAGCTCCTTTCATTCAGTCAGTAGCTTCAATCATTTCTGGACGTTTTTCAATGGCAAAAATCAATGAATATTGTAAATGCACAAACAGTAATTTCTCCGCATTGCAAGGTGCAATTCTGAAATTTTTTGCTTTTTCCTGCTCCTCTTAGCATGATAAAGAAGATTCAAAGAGAGTGAGATGCCATCTCCTTTCATTCAGTCAGTACCTTCAATCATTTCAGGACGTTTTTCAATGGCAAAATTCAATGAATATTGTAAATGCACAAACAGTAATTTCTCCGCATTGCAAGGTGCAATTCTGAAATTTTTTGCTTTTTCCCGCTCCTCTTAGCATGATAAAGAAGATTCAAAGAGAGTGAGGTGCCAGCTCCTTTCATTCAGTCAGTAGCTTCAAACATTTCTGGTATATGAATAACATGTTTTTCAATGGCAAAAATCAATGAATATTGTAAATGCACAAACAGTAATTTCTCCGCATTGCAAGGTGCAATTCTGAAATTTTTTGCTTTTTCCTGCTCCTCTTAGCATGATAAAGAAGATTCAAAGAGAGTGAGATGCCAGCTCCTTTCATTCAGTCAGTAGCTTCAATCATTTCTGGACGTTTTTCAATGGCAAAAATCAATGAATATTGTAAATGCACAAACAGTAATTTCTCCGCATTGCAAGGTGCAATTCTGAAATTTTTTGCTTTTTCCTGCTCCTCTTAGCATGATAAAGAAGATTCAAAGAGAGTGAGATGCCAGCTCCTTTCATTCAGTCAGTAGCTTCAATCATTTCTGGACGTTTTTCAATGGCAAAAATCAATGAATATTGTAAATGCACAAACAGTAATTTCTCCGCATTGCAAGGTGCAATTCTGAAATTTTTTGCTTTTTCCTGCTCCTCTTAGCATGATAAAGAAGATTCAAAGAGAGTGAGATGCCAGCTCCTTTCATTCAGTCAGTAGCTTCAAACATTTCTGGTATATGAATAACATGATGTTTTTCAATGGCAAAAATCAATGAATATTGTAAATGCACAAACAGTAATTTCTCCGCATTGCAAGGTGCAAGTCTGAAATTTTTTGCTTTTTCCTGCTCCTCTTAGCATGATAAAGAAGATTCAAAGAGAGTGAGATGCCAGCTACTTTCATTCAGTCAGTAGCTTCAATCATTTCTGGACGTTTTTCAATGGTAAAAATCAATGAATATTGTAAATGCACAAACAGTAATTTCTCCACATTGCAAGGTGCAATTCTGAAATTTTTTGCTTTTTCCTGCTCCTCTTAGCATGATAAAGAAGATTCAAAGAGAGTGAGATGCCAGCTCCTTTCATTCAGTCAGTAGCTTCAAACATTTCTGGTATATGAATAACATGATGTTTTTCAATGGCAAAAATCAATGAATATTGTAAATGCACAAACAGTAATTTCTCCGCATTGCAAGGTGCAATTCTGAAATTTTTTGCTTTTTCCTGCTCCTCTTAGCATGATAAAGAAGATTCAAAGAGAGTGAGATGCCAGCTCCTTTCATTCAGTCAGTAGCTTCAAACATTTCTGGTATATGAATAACATGATGTTTTTCAATGGCAAAAATCAATGAATATTGTAAATGCACAAACAGTAATTTCTCCGCATTGCAAGGTGCAATTCTGAAATTTTTTGCTTTTTCCTGCTCCTCTTAGCATGATAAAGAAGATTCAAAGAGAGTGAGATGCCAGCTCCTTTCATTCAGTCAGTAGCTTCAATCATTTCTGGACGTTTTTCAATGGTAAAAATCAATGAATATTGTAAATGCACAAACAGTAATTTCTCCACATTGCAAGGTGCAATTCTGAAATTTTTTGCTTTTTCCTGCTCCTCTTAGCATGATAAAGAAGATTCAAAGAGAGTGCGATGCCAGCTCCTTTCATTCAGTCAGTAGCTTCAAACATTTCTGGTATATGAATAACATGATGTTTTTCAATGGCAAAAATCAATGAATATTGTAAATGCACAAACAGTAATTTCTCCGCATTGCAAGGTGCAATTCTGAAATTTTTTGCTTTTTCCTGCTCCTCTTAGCATGATAAAGAAGATTCAAAGAGAGTGAGATGCCAGCTCCTTTCATTCAGTCAGTAGCTTCAATCATTTCTGGATGTTTTTCAATGGCAAAAATCAATGAATATTGTAAATGCACAAACTGTAATTTCTCCGCATTGCAAGGTGCAATTCTGAAATTTTTTGCTTTTTCCTGCTCCTCTTAGCATGATAAAGAAGATTCAAAGAGAGTGAGATGCCAGCTCCTTTCATTCAGTCAGTAGCTTCAATCATTTCTGGACGTTTTTCAATGGCAAAAATCAATGAATATTGTAAATGCACAAACAGTAATTTCTCCGCATTGCAAGGTGCAATTCTGAAATTTTTTGCTTTTTCCTGCTCCTCTTAGCATGATAAACAAGATTCAAAGAGAGTGAGATGCCAGCTCCTTTCATTCAGTCAGTAGCTTCAAACATTTCTGGTATATGAATAACATGATGTTTTTCAATGGCAAAAATCAATGAATATTGTAAATGCACAAACAGTAATTTCTCCGCATTGCAAGGTGCAATTCTGAAATTTTTTGCTTTTTCCTGCTCCTCTTAGCATGATAAAGAAGATTCAAAGAGAGTGAGATGCCAGCTCCTTTCATTCAGTCAGTAGCTTCAAACATTTCTGGTATATGAATAACATGATGTTTTTCAATGGCAAAAATCAATGAATATTGTAAATGCACAAACAGTAATTTCTCCGCATTGCAAGGTGCAAGTCTGAAATTTTTTGCTTTTTCCTGCTCCTCTTAGCATGATAAAGAAGATTCAAAGAGAGTGAGATGCCAGCTACTTTCATTCAGTCAGTAGCTTCAATCATTTCTGGACGTTTTTCAATGGTAAAAATCAATGAATATTGTAAATGCACAAACAGTAATTTCTCCACATTGCAAGGTGCAATTCTGAAATTTTTTGCTTTTTCCTGCTCCTCTTAGCATGATAAAGAAGATTCAAAGAGAGTGAGATGCCAGCTCCTTTCATTCAGTCAGTAGCTTCAAACATTTCTGGTATATGAATAACATGATGTTTTTCAATGGCAAAAATCAATGAATATTGTAAATGCACAAACAGTAATTTCTCCGCATTGCAAGGTGCAATTCTGAAATTTTTTGCTTTTTCCTGCTCCTCTTAGCATGATAAAGAAGATTCAAAGAGAGTGAGATGCCAGCTCCTTTCATTCAGTCAGTAGCTTCAAACATTTCTGGTATATGAATAACATGATGTTTTTCAATGGCAAAAATCAATGAATATTGTAAATGCACAAACAGTAATTTCTCCGCATTGCAAGGTGCAAGTCTGAAATTTTTTGCTTTTTCCTGCTCCTCTTAGCATGATAAAGAAGATTCAAAGAGAGTGAGATGCCAGCTACTTTCATTCAGTCAGTAGCTTCAATCATTTCTGGACGTTTTTCAATGGTAAAAATCAATGAATATTGTAAATGCACAAACAGTAATTTCTCCACATTGCAAGGTGCAATTCTGAAATTTTTTGCTTTTTCCTGCTCCTCTTAGCATGATAAAGAAGATTCAAAGAGAGTGAGATGCCAGCTCCTTTCATTCAGTCAGTAGCTTCAAACATTTCTAGTATATGAATAACATGATGTTTTTCAATGGCAAAAATCAATGAATATTGTAAATGCACAAACAGTAATTTCTCCGCATTGCAAGGTGCAATTCTGAAATTTTTTGCTTTTTCCTGCTCCTCTTAGCATGATAAAGAAGATTCAAAGAGAGTGAGATGCCAGCTCCTTTCATTCAGTCAGTAGCTTCAATCATTTCTGGATGTTTTTCAATGGCAAAAATCAATGAATATTGTAAATGCACAAACTGTAATTTCTCCGCATTGCAAGGTGCAATTCTGAAATTTTTTGCTTTTTCCTGCTCCTCTTAGCATGATAAAGAAGATTCAAAGAGAGTGAGATGCCAGCTCCTTTCATTCAGTCAGTAGCTTCAATCATTTCTGGACGTTTTTCAATGGCAAAAATCAATGAATATTGTAAATGCACAAACAGTAATTTCTCCGCATTGCAAGGTGCAATTCTGAAATTTTTTGCTTTTTCCTGCTCCTCTTAGCATGATAAACAAGATTCAAAGAGAGTGAGATGCCAGCTCCTTTCATTTAGTCAGTAGCTTCAATCATTTCTGGACGTTTTTCAATGGCAAAAATCAATGAATATTGTAAATGCACAAACAGTAATTTCTCCGCATTGCAAGGTGCAATTCTGAAATTTTTTGCTTTTTCCTGCTCCTCTTAGCATGATAAAGAAGATTCAAAGAGAGTGAGATGCCAGCTCCTTTCATTCAGTCAGTAGCTTCAATCATTTCTGGACGTTTTTCAATGGCAAAAATCAATGAATATTGTAAATGCACAAACAGTAATTTCTCCGCATTGCAAGGTGCAATTCTGAAATTTTTTGCTTTTTCCTGCTCCTCTTAGCATGATAAAGAAGATTCAAAGAGAGTGAGATGCCAGCTCCTTTCATTCAGTCAGTAGCTTCAAACATTTCTGGTATATGAATAACATGATGTTTTTCAATGGCAAAAATCAATGAATATTGTAAATGCACAAACAGTAATTTCTCCGCATTGCAAGGTGCAATTCTGAAATTTTTTGCTTTTTCCTGCTCCTCTTAGCATGATAAAGAAGATTCAAAGAGAGTGAGATGCCAGCTCCTTTCGTTCAGTCAGTAGCTTCAATCATTTCTGGATGTTTTTCAATGGCAAAAATCATTGAATATTATAAATGCACAAACAGTAATTTCTCCGCATTGCAAGGTGCAATTCTGAAATTTTTTGCTTTTTCCTGCTCCTCTTAGCATGATAAAGAAGATTCAAAGAGAGTGAGATGCCAGCTCCTTTCATTCAGTCAGTAGCTTCAAACATTTCTGGTATATGAATAACATGATGTTTTTCAATGGCAAAAATCAATGAATATTGTAAATGCACAAACAATAATTTCTCCGCATTGCAAGGTGCAATTCTGAAATTTTTTGCTTTTTCCTGCTCCTCTTAGCATGATAAAGAAGATTCAAAGAGAGTGAGATGCCAGCTCCTTTCATTCAGTCAGTAGCTTCAATCATTTCTGGACGTTTTTCAGTGGCAAAAATCAATGAATATTGTAAATGCACAAACAGTAATTTCTCCGCATTGCAAGGTGCAATTCTGAAATTTTTTGCTTTTTCCTGCTCCTCTTAGCATGATAAAGAAGATTCAAAGAGAGTGAGATGCCAGCTCCTTTCATTCAGTCAGTAGCTTCAAACATTTCTGGTATATGAATAACATGATGTTTTTCAATGGCAAAAATCAATGAATATTGTAAATGCACAAACAGTAATTTCTCCGCATTGCAAGGTGCAAGTCTGAAATTTTTTGCTTTTTCCTGCTCCTCTTAGCATGATAAAGAAGATTCAAAGAGAGTGAGATGCCAGCTACTTTCATTCAGTCAGTAGCTTCAATCATTTCTGGACGTTTTTCAATGGTAAAAATCAATGAATATTGTAAATGCACAAACAGTAATTTCTCCACATTGCAAGGTGCAATTCTGAAATTTTTTGCTTTTTCCTGCTCCTCTTAGCATGATAAAGAAGATTCAAAGAGAGTGAGATGCCAGCTCCTTTCATTCAGTCAGTAGCTTCAAACATTTCTGGTATATGAATAACATGATGTTTTTCAATGGCAAAAATCAATGAATATTGTAAATGCACAAACAGTAATTTCTCCGCATTGCAAGGTGCAATTCTGAAATTTTTTGCTTTTTCCTGCTCCTCTTAGCATGATAAAGAAGATTCAAAGAGAGTGAGATGCCAGCTCCTTTCATTCAGTCAGTAGCTTCAATCATTTCTGGATGTTTTTCAATGGCAAAAATCAATGAATATTGTAAATGCACAAACTGTAATTTCTCCGCACTGCAAGATGCAATTCTGAAATTTTTTGCTTTTTCCTGCTCCTCTTAGCATGATAAAGAAGATTCAAAGAGAGTGAGATGCCAGCTCCTTTCATTCAGTCAGTAGCTTCAATCATTTCTGGACGTTTTTCAATGGCAAAAATCAATGAATATTGTAAATGCACAAACAGTAATTTCTCCGCATTGCAAGGTGCAATTCTGAAATTTTTTGCTTTTTCCTGCTCCTCTTAGCATGATAAAGAAGATTCAAAGAGAGTGAGATGCCAGCTCCTTTCATTCAGTCAGTAGCTTCAATCATTTCTGGACGTTTTTCAATGGCAAAAATCAATGAATATTGTAAATGCACAAACAGTAATTTCTCCGCATTGCAAGGTGCAATTCTGAAATTTTTTGCTTTTTCCTGCTCCTCTTAGCATGATAAAGAAGATTCAAAGAGAGTGAGATGCCAGCTCCTTTCATTCAGTCAGTAGCTTCAAACATTTCTGGTATATGAATAACATGATGTTTTTCAATGGCAAAAATCAATGAATATTGTAAATGCACAAACAGTAATTTCTCCGCATTGCAAGGTGCAATTCTGAAATTTTTTGCTTTTTCCTGCTCCTCTTAGCATGATAAAGAAGATTCAAAGAGAGTGAGATGCCAGCTCCTTTCATTCAGTCAGTAGCTTCAATCATTTCTGGACGTTTTTCAATGGCAAAAATCAATGAATATTGTAAATGCACAAACAGTAATTTCTCCGCATTGCAAGGTGCAATTCTGAAATTTTTTGCTTTTTCCTGCTCCTCTTAGCATGATAAAGAAGATTCAAAGAGAGTGAGATGCCAGCTCCTTTCATTCAGTCAGTAGCTTCAAACATTTCTGGTATATGAATAACATGATGTTTTTCAATGGCAAAAATCAATGAATATTGTAAATGCACAAACGGTAATTTCTCCGCATTGCAAGGTGCAAGTCTGAAATTTTTTGCTTTTTCCTGCTCCTCTTAGCATGATAAAGAAGATTCAAAGAGAGTGAGATGCCAGCTCCTTTCATTCAGTCAGTAGCTTCAATCATTTCCGGATGTTTTTCAATGGCAAAAATCAATGAATATTGTAAATGCACAAACTGTAATTTCTCCGCATTGCAAGGTGCAATTCTGAAATTTTTTGCTTTTTCCTGCTCCTCTTAGCATGATAAAGAAGATTCAAAGAGAGTGAGATGCCAGCTCCTTTCATTCAGTCAGTAGCTTCAATCATTTCTGGACGTTTTTCAATGGCAAAAATCAATGAATATTGTAAATGCACAAACAGTAATTTCTCCGCATTGCAAGGTGCAATTCTGAAATTTTTTGCTTTTTCCTGCTCCTCTTAGCATGATAAAGAAGATTCAAAGAGAGTGAGATGCCAGCTCCTTTCATTCAGTCAGTAGCTTCAATCATTTCTGGACGTTTTTCAATGGCAAAAATCAATGAATATTGTAAATGCACAAACAGTAATTTCTCCGCATTGCAAGGTGCAATTCTGAAATTTTTTGCTTTTTCCTGCTCCTCTTAGCATGATAAAGAAGATTCAAAGAGAGTGAGATGCCAGCTCCTTTCATTCAGTCAGTAGCTTCAAACATTTCTGGTATATGAATAACATGATGTTTTTCAATGGCAAAAATCAATGAATATTGTAAATGCACAAACAGTAATTTCTCCGCATTGCAAGGTGCAATTCTGAAATTTTTTGCTTTTTCCTGCTCCTCTTAGCATGATAAAGAAGATTCAAAGAGAGTGAGATGCCAGCTACTTTCATTCAGTCAGTAGCTTCAATCATTTCTGGACGTTTTTCAATGGTAAAAATCAATGAATATTGTAAATGCACAAACAGTAATTTCTCCACATTGCAAGGTGCAATTCTGACATTTTTTGCTTTTTCCTGCTCCTCTTAGCATGATAAAGAAGATTCAAAGAGAGTGAGATGCCAGCTCCTTTCATTCAGTCAGTAGCTTCAAACATTTCTGGTATATGAATAACATGATGTTTTTCAATGGCAAAAATCAATGAATATTGTAAATGCACAAACAGTAATTTCTCCGCATTGCAAGGTGCAATTCTGAAATTTTTTGCTTTTTCCTGCTCCTCTTAGCATGATAAAGAAGATTCAAAGAGAGTGAGATGCCAGCTCCTTTCATTGTCAGTAGCTTCAAACATTTCTGGTATATGAATAACATGATGTTTTTCAATGGCAAAAATCAATGAATATTGTAAATGCACAAACAGTAATTTCTCCGCATTGCAAGGTGCAAGTCTGAAATTTTTTGCTTTTTCCTGCTCCTCTTAGCATGATAAAGAAGATTCAAAGAGAGTGAGATGCCAGCTACTTTCATTCAGTCAGTAGCTTCAATCATTTCTGGACGTTTTTCAATGGTAAAAATCAATGAATATTGTAAATGCACAAACAGTAATTTCTCCACATTGCAAGGTGCAATTCTGAAATTTTTTGCTTTTTCCTGCTCCTCTTAGCATGATAAAGAAGATTCAAAGAGAGTGAGATGCCAGCTCCTTTCATTCAGTCAGTAGCTTCAAACATTTCTGGTATATGAATAACATGATGTTTTTCAATGGCAAAAATCAATGAATATTATAAATGCACAAACAGTAATTTCTCCGCATTGCAAGGTGCAATTCTGAAATTTTTTGCTTTTTCCTGCTCCTCTTAGCATGATAAAGAAGATTCAAAGAGAGTGAGATGCCAGCTCCTTTCATTCAGTCAGTAGCTTCAATCATTTCTGGATGTTTTTCAATGGCAAAAATCAATGAATATTGTAAATGCACAAACTGTAATTTCTCCGCATTGCAAGGTGCAATTCTGAAATTTTTTGCTTTTTCCTGCTCCTCTTAGCATGATAAAGAAGATTCAAAGAGAGTGAGATGCCAGCTCCTTTCATTCAGTCAGTAGCTTCAATCATTTCTGGACGTTTTTCAATGGCAAAAATCAATGAATATTGTAAATGCACAAACAGTAATTTCTCCGCATTGCAAGGTGCAATTCTGAAATTTTTTGCTTTTTCCTGCTCCTCTTAGCATGATAAAGAAGATTCAAAGAGAGTGAGATGCCATCTCCTTTCATTCAGTCAGTACCTTCAATCATTTCAGGACGTTTTTCAATGGCAAAAATCAATGAATATTGTAAATGCACAAACAGTAATTTCTCCGCATTGCAAGGTGCAATTCTGAAATTTTTTGCTTTTTCCCGCTCCTCTTAGCATGATAAAGAAGATTCAAAGAGAGTGAGGTGCCAGCTCCTTTCATTCAGTCAGTAGCTTCAAACATTTCTGGTATATGAATAACATGTTTTTCAATGGCAAAAATCAATGAATATTGTAAATGCACAAACAGTAATTTCTCCGCATTGCAAGGTGCAATTCTGAAATTTTTTGCTTTTTCCTGCTCCTCTTAGCATGATAAAGAAGATTCAAAGAGAGTGAGATGCCAGCTCCTTTCATTCAGTCAGTAGCTTCAATCATTTCTGGACGTTTTTCAATGGCAAAAATCAATGAATATTGTAAATGCACAAACAGTAATTTCTCCGCATTGCAAGGTGCAATTCTGAAATTTTTTGCTTTTTCCTGCTCCTCTTAGCATGATAAAGAAGATTCAAAGAGAGTGAGATGCCAGCTCCTTTCATTCAGTCAGTAGCTTCAATCATTTCTGGACGTTTTTCAATGGCAAAAATCAATGAATATTGTAAATGCACAAACAGTAATTTCTCCGCATTGCAAGGTGCAATTCTGAAATTTTTTGCTTTTTCCTGCTCCTCTTAGCATGATAAAGAAGATTCAAAGAGAGTGAGATGCCAGCTCCTTTCATTCAGTCAGTAGCTTCAAACATTTCTGGTATATGAATAACATGATGTTTTTCAATGGCAAAAATCAATGAATATTGTAAATGCACAAACAGTAATTTCTCCGCATTGCAAGGTGCAAGTCTGAAATTTTTTGCTTTTTCCTGCTCCTCTTAGCATGATAAAGAAGATTCAAAGAGAGTGAGATGCCAGCTACTTTCATTCAGTCAGTAGCTTCAATCATTTCTGGACGTTTTTCAATGGTAAAAATCAATGAATATTGTAAATGCACAAACAGTAATTTCTCCACATTGCAAGGTGCAATTCTGAAATTTTTTGCTTTTTCCTGCTCCTCTTAGCATGATAAAGAAGATTCAAAGAGAGTGAGATGCCAGCTCCTTTCATTCAGTCAGTAGCTTCAAACATTTCTGGTATATGAATAACATGATGTTTTTCAATGGCAAAAATCAATGAATATTGTAAATGCACAAACAGTAATTTCTCCGCATTGCAAGGTGCAATTCTGAAATTTTTTGCTTTTTCCTGCTCCTCTTAGCATGATAAAGAAGATTCAAAGAGAGTGAGATGCCAGCTCCTTTCATTCAGTCAGTAGCTTCAAACATTTCTGGTATATGAATAACATGATGTTTTTCAATGGCAAAAATCAATGAATATTGTAAATGCACAAACAGTAATTTCTCCGCATTGCAAGGTGCAATTCTGAAATTTTTTGCTTTTTCCTGCTCCTCTTAGCATGATAAAGAAGATTCAAAGAGAGTGAGATGCCAGCTCCTTTCATTCAGTCAGTAGCTTCAATCATTTCTGGACGTTTTTCAATGGTAAAAATCAATGAATATTGTAAATGCACAAACAGTAATTTCTCCACATTGCAAGGTGCAATTCTGAAATTTTTTGCTTTTTCCTGCTCCTCTTAGCATGATAAAGAAGATTCAAAGAGAGTGAGATGCCAGCTCCTTTCATTCAGTCAGTAGCTTCAAACATTTCTGGTATATGAATAACATGATGTTTTTCAATGGCAAAAATCAATGAATATTGTAAATGCACAAACAGTAATTTCTCCGCATTGCAAGGTGCAATTCTGAAATTTTTTGCTTTTTCCTGCTCCTCTTAGCATGATAAAGAAGATTCAAAGAGAGTGAGATGCCAGCTCCTTTCATTCAGTCAGTAGCTTCAAACATTTCTGGTATATGAATAACATGATGTTTTTCAATGGCAAAAATCAATGAATATTGTAAATGCACAAACAGTAATTTCTCCGCATTGCAAGGTGCAATTCTGAAATTTTTTGCTTTTTCCTGCTCCTCTTAGCATGATAAAGAAGATTCAAAGAGAGTGAGATGCCAGCTCTTTTCATTCAGTCAGT
The DNA here is from genome assembly GCF_046119375.1 of Phyllobates terribilis. Lineage (NCBI taxonomy): Eukaryota > Metazoa > Chordata > Amphibia > Anura > Dendrobatidae > Phyllobates > Phyllobates terribilis. The sequence continues at coordinate 10,100 of NW_027364966.1, read as the reverse complement.
AGCTTCAATCATTTCTGGACGTTTTTCAATGGTAAAAATCAATGAATATTGTAAATGCACAAACAGTAATTTCTCCACATTGCAAGGTGCAATTCTGAAATTTTTTGCTTTTTCCTGCTCCTCTTAGCATGATAAAGAAGATTCAAAGAGAGTGAGATGCCAGCTCCTTTCATTCAGTCAGTAGCTTCAAACATTTCTGGTATATGAATAACATGATGTTTTTCAATGGCAAAAATCAATGAATATTGTAAATGCACAAACAGTAATTTCTCCGCATTGCAAGGTGCAAGTCTGAAATTTTTTGCTTTTTCCTGCTCCTCTTAGCATGATAAAGAAGATTCAAAGAGAGTGAGATGCCAGCTACTTTCATTCAGTCAGTAGCTTCAATCATTTCTGGACGTTTTTCAATGGTAAAAATCAATGAATATTGTAAATGCACAAACAGTAATTTCTCCACATTGCAAGGTGCAATTCTGAAATTTTTTGCTTTTTCCTGCTCCTCTTAGCATGATAAAGAAGATTCAAAGAGATTGAGATGCCAGCTCCTTTCATTCAGTCAGTAGCTTCAAACATTTCTGGTATATGAATAACATGATGTTTTTCAATGGCAAAAATCAATGAATATTGTAAATGCACAAACAGGAATTTCTCCGCATTGCAAGGTGCAATTCTGAAATTTTTTGCTTTTTCCTGCTCCTCTTAGCATGATAAAGAAGATTCAAAGAGAGTGAGATGCCAGCTCCTTTCATTCAGTCAGTAGCTTCAATCATTTCTGGATGTTTTTCAATGGCAAAAATCAATGAATATTGTAAATGCACAAACTGTAATTTCTCCGCATTGCAAGGTGCAATTCTGAAATTTTTTGCTTTTTCCTGCTCCTCTTAGCATGATAAAGAAGATTCAAAGAGAGTGAGATGCCAGCTCCTTTCATTCAGTCAGTAGCTTCAATCATTTCTGGACGTTTTTCAATGGCAAAAATCAATGAATATTGTAAATGCACAAACAGTAATTTCTCCGCATTGCAAGGGGCAATTCTGATTTTTTTTGCTTTTTCCTGCTCCTCTTAGCATGATAAAGAAGATTCAAAGAGAGTGAGATGCCAGCTACTTTCATTCAGTCAGTAGCTTCAATCATTTCTGGACGTTTTTCAATGGTAAAAATCAATGAATATTGTAAATGCACAAACAGTAATTTCTCCACATTGCAAGGTGCAATTCTGAAATTTTTTGCTTTTTCCTGCTCCTCTTAGCATGATAAAGAAGATTCAAAGAGAGTGAGATGCCAGCTCCTTTCATTCAGTCAGTAGCTTCAAACATTTCTGGTATATGAATAACATGATGTTTTTCAATGGCAAAAATCAATGAATATTGTAAATGCACAAACAGTAATTTCTCCGCATTGCAAGGTGCAATTCTGAAATTTTTTGCTTTTTCCTGCTCCTCTTAGCATGATAAAGAAGATTCAAAGAGAGTGAGATGCCAGCTCCTTTCATTCAGTCAGTAGCTTCAAACATTTCTGGTATATGAATAACATGATGTTTTTCAATGGCAAAAATCAATGAATATTGTAAATGCACAAACAGTAATTTATCCGCATTGCAAGGTGCAATTCTGAAATTTTTTGCTTTTTCCTGCTCCTCTTAGCATGATAAAGAAGATTCAAAGAGAGTGAGATGCCAGCTCCTTTCATTCAGTCAGTAGCTTCAATCATTTCTGGACGTTTTTCAATGGTAAAAATCAATGAATATTGTAAATGCACAAACAGTAATTTCTCCACATTGCAAGGTGCAATTCTGAAATTTTTTGCTTTTTCCTGCTCCTCTTAGCATGATAAAGAAGATTCAAAGAGAGTGAGGTGCCAGCTCCTTTCATTCAGTCAGTAGCTTCAAACATTTCTGGTATATGAATAACATGTTTTTCAATGGCAAAAATCAATGAATATTGTAAATGCACAAACAGTAATTTCTCCGCATTGCAAGGTGCAATTCTGAAATTTTTTGCTTTTTCCTGCTCCTCTTAGCATGATAAAGAAGATTCAAAGAGAGTGAGATGCCAGCTCCTTTCATTCAGTCAGTAGCTTCAATCATTTCTGGACGTTTTTCAATGGCAAAAATCAATGAATATTGTAAATGCACAAACAGTAATTTCTCCGCATTGCAAGGTGCAATTCTGAAATTTTTTGCTTTTTCCTGCTCCTCTTAGCATGATAAAGAAGATTCAAAGAGAGTGAGATGCCAGCTCCTTTCATTCAGTCAGTAGCTTCAAACATTTCTGGTATATGAATAACATGATGTTTTTCAATGGCAAAAATCAATGAATATTGTAAATGCACAAACAGTAATTTCTCCGCATTGCAAGGTGCAAGTCTGAAATTTTTTGCTTTTTCCTGCTCCTCTTAGCATGATAAAGAAGATTCAAAGAGAGTGAGATGCCAGCTACTTTCATTCAGTCAGTAGCTTCAAACATTTCTGGTATATGAATAACATGATGTTTTTCAATGGCAAAAATCAATGAATATTGTAAATGCACAAACAGTAATTTCTCCGCATTGCAAGGTGCAATTCTGAAATTTTTTGCTTTTTCCTGCTCCTCTTAGCATGATAAAGAAGATTCAAAGAGAGTGAGATGCCAGCTCCTTTCATTCAGTCAGTAGCTTCAAACATTTCTGGTATATGAATAACATGATGTTTTTCAATGGCAAAAATCAATGAATATTGTAAATGCACAAACAGTAATTTCTCCGCATTGCAAGGTGCAATTCTGAAATTTTTTGCTTTTTCCTGCTCCTCTTAGCATGATAAAGAAGATTCAAAGAGAGTGAGATGCCAGCTCCTTTCATTCAGTCAGTAGCTTCAATCATTTCTGGACGTTTTTCAATGGTAAAAATCAATGAATATTGTAAATGCACAAACAGTAATTTCTCCACATTGCAAGGTGCAATTCTGAAATTTTTTGCTTTTTCCTGCTCCTCTTAGCATGATAAAGAAGATTCAAAGAGAGTGAGGTGCCAGCTCCTTTCATTCAGTCAGTAGCTTCAAACATTTCTGGTATATGAATAACATGTTTTTCAATGGCAAAAATCAATGAATATTGTAAATGCACAAACAGTAATTTCTCCGCATTGCAAGGTGCAATTCTGAAATTTTTTGCTTTTTCCTGCTCCTCTTAGCATGATAAAGAAGATTCAAAGAGAGTGAGATGCCAGCTCCTTTCATTCAGTCAGTAGCTTCAATCATTTCTGGACGTTTTTCAATGGCAAAAATCAATGAATATTGTAAATGCACAAACAGTAATTTCTCCGCATTGCAAGGTGCAATTCTGAAATTTTTTGCTTTTTCCTGCTCCTCTTAGCATGATAAAGAAGATTCAAAGAGAGTGAGATGCCAGCTCCTTTCATTCAGTCAGTAGCTTCAAACATTTCTGGTATATGAATAACATGATGTTTTTCAATGGCAAAAATCAATGAATATTGTAAATGCACAAACAGTAATTTCTCCGCATTGCAAGGTGCAAGTCTGAAATTTTTTGCTTTTTCCTGCTCCTCTTAGCATGATAAAGAAGATTCAAAGAGAGTGAGATGCCAGCTACTTTCATTCAGTCAGTAGCTTCAATCATTTCTGGACGTTTTTCAATGGTAAAAATCAATGAATATTGTAAATGCACAAACAGTAATTTCTCCACATTGCAAGGTGCAATTCTGAAATTTTTTGCTTTTTCCTGCTCCTCTTAGCATGATAAAGAAGATTCAAAGAGAGTGAGATGCCAGCTCCTTTCATTCAGTCAGTAGCTTCAAACATTTCTGGTATATGAATAACATGATGTTTTTCAATGGCAAAAATCAATGAATATTGTAAATGCACAAACAGTAATTTCTCCGCATTGCAAGGTGCAATTCTGAAATTTTTTGCTTTTTCCTGCTCCTCTTAGCATGATAAAGAAGATTCAAAGAGAGTGAGATGCCAGCTCCTTTCATTCAGTCAGTAGCTTCAAACATTTCTGGTATATGAATAACATGATGTTTTTCAATGGCAAAAATCAATGAATATTGTAAATGCACAAACAGTAATTTCTCCGCATTGCAAGGTGCAATTCTGAAATTTTTTGCTTTTTCCTGCTCCTCTTAGCATGATAAAGAAGATTCAAAGAGAGTGAGATGCCAGCTCCTTTCATTCAGTCAGTAGCTTCAATCATTTCTGGACGTTTTTCAATGGTAAAAATCAATGAATATTGTAAATGCACAAACAGTAATTTCTCCACATTGCAAGGTGCAATTCTGAAATTTTTTGCTTTTTCCTGCTCCTCTTAGCATGATAAAGAAGATTCAAAGAGAGTGAGGTGCCAGCTCCTTTCATTCAGTCAGTAGCTTCAAACATTTCTGGTATATGAATAACATGTTTTTCAATGGCAAAAATCAATGAATATTGTAAATGCACAAACAGTAATTTCTCCGCATTGCAAGGTGCAATTCTGAAATTTTTTGCTTTTTCCTGCTCCTCTTAGCATGATAAAGAAGATTCAAAGAGAGTGAGATGCCAGCTCCTTTCATTCAGTCAGTAGCTTCAATCATTTCTGGACGTTTTTCAATGGCAAAAATCAATGAATATTGTAAATGCACAAACAGTAATTTCTCCGCATTGCAAGGTGCAATTCTGAAATTTTTTGCTTTTTCCTGCTCCTCTTAGCATGATAAAGAAGATTCAAAGAGAGTGAGATGCCAGCTCCTTTCATTCAGTCAGTAGCTTCAAACATTTCTGGTATATGAATAACATGATGTTTTTCAATGGCAAAAATCAATGAATATTGTAAATGCACAAACAGTAATTTCTCCGCATTGCAAGGTGCAAGTCTGAAATTTTTTGCTTTTTCCTGCTCCTCTTAGCATGATAAAGAAGATTCAAAGAGAGTGAGATGCCAGCTACTTTCATTCAGTCAGTAGCTTCAATCATTTCTGGACGTTTTTCAATGGTAAAAATCAATGAATATTGTAAATGCACAAACAGTAATTTCTCCACATTGCAAGGTGCAATTCTGAAATTTTTTGCTTTTTCCTGCTCCTCTTAGCATGATAAAGAAGATTCAAAGAGAGTGAGATGCCAGCTCCTTTCATTCAGTCAGTAGCTTCAAACATTTCTGGTATATGAATAACATGATGTTTTTCAATGGCAAAAATCAATGAATATTGTAAATGCACAAACAGTAATTTCTCCGCATTGCAAGGTGCAATTCTGAAATTTTTGCTTTTTCCTGCTCCTCTTAGCATGATAAAGAAGATTCAAAGAGAGTGAGATGCCAGCTCCTTTCATTCAGTCAGTAGCTTCAATCATTTCTGGACGTTTTTCAATGGTAAAAATCAATGAATATTGTAAATGCACAAACAGTAATTTCTCCACATTGCAAGGTGCAATTCTGAAATTTTTTGCTTTTTCCTGCTCCTCTTAGCATGATAAAGAAGATTCAAAGAGAGTGAGGTGCCAGCTCCTTTCATTCAGTCAGTAGCTTCAAACATTTCTGGTATATGAATAACATGTTTTTCAATGGCAAAAATCAATGAATATTGTAAATGCACAAACAGTAATTTCTCCGCATTGCAAGGTGCAATTCTGAAATTTTTTGCTTTTTCCTGCTCCTCTTAGCATGATAAAGAAGATTCAAAGAGAGTGAGATGCCAGCTCCTTTCATTCAGTCAGTAGCTTCAATCATTTCTGGACGTTTTTCAATGGCAAAAATCAATGAATATTGTAAATGCACAAACAGTAATTTCTCCGCATTGCAAGGTGCAATTCTGAAATTTTTGCTTTTTCCTGCTCCTCTTAGCATGATAAAGAAGATTCAAAGAGAGTGAGATGCCAGCTCCTTTCATTCAGTCAGTAGCTTCAAACATTTCTGGTATATGAATAACATGATGTTTTTCAATGGCAAAAAATCAATGAATATTGTAAATGCACAAACAGTAATTTCTCCGCATTGCAAGGTGCAAGTCTGAAATTTTTTGCTTTTTCCTGCTCCTCTTAGCATGATAAAGAAGATTCAAAGAGAGTGAGATGCCAGCTACTTTCATTCAGTCAGTAGCTTCAATCATTTCTGGTAATGGATAACATGAAGATTTTTCAATGGTAAAAATCAATGAATATTGTAAATGCACAAACAGTAATTTCTCCACATTGCAAGGTGCAATTCTGAAATTTTTTGCTTTTTCCTGCTCCTCTTAGCATGATAAAGAAGATTCAAAGAGAGTGAGATGCCAGCTCCTTTCATTCAGTCAGTAGCTTCAAACATTTCTGGTATATGAATAACATGATGTTTTTCAATGGCAAAAATCAATGAATATTGTAAATGCACAAACAGTAATTTCTCCGCATTGCAAGGTGCAATTCTGAAATTTTTTGCTTTTCCTGCTCCTCTTAGCATGATAAAGAAGATTCAAAGAGAGTGAGATGCCAGCTCCTTTCATTCAGTCAGTAGCTTCAAACATTTCTGGTATATGAATAACATGATGTTTTTCAATGGCAAAAATCAATGAATATTGTAAATGCACAAACAGTAATTTCTCCGCATTGCAAGGTGCAATTCTGAAATTTTTTGCTTTTTCCTGCTCCTCTTAGCATGATAAAGAAGATTCAAAGAGAGTGAGATGCCAGCTCCTTTCATTCAGTCAGTAGCTTCAATCATTTCTGGACGTTTTTCAATGGTAAAAATCAATGAATATTGTAAATGCACAAACAGTAATTTCTCCACATTGCAAGGTGCAATTCTGAAATTTTTTGCTTTTTCCTGCTCCTCTTAGCATGATAAAGAAGATCAAAGAGAGTGAGATGCCAGCTCCTTTCATTCAGTCAGTAGCTTCAAACATTTCTGGTATATGAATAACATGAGTTTTCAATGGCAAAAATCAATGAATATGTAAATGCACAAACAGTAATTTCTCCGCATTGCAAGGTGCAATTCTGAAATTGTTTGCTTTTTCCTGCTCCTCTTAGCATGATAAAGAAGATTCAAAGAGAGTGAGATGCCAGCTCCTTTCATTCAGTCAGTAGCTTCAAACATTTCTGGTATATGAATAACATGATGTTTTTCAATGGCAAAAATCAATGAATATTGTAAATGCACAAACAGTAATTTCTCCGCATTGCAAGGTGCAATTCTGAAATTTTTTGCTTTTTCCTGCTCCTCTTAGCATGATAAAGAAGATTCAAAGAGAGTGAGATGCCAGCTCCTTTCATTCAGTCAGTAGCTTCAAACATTTCTGGTATATGAATAACATGATGTTTTTCAATGGCAAAAATCAATGAATATTGTAAATGCACAAACAGTAATTTCTCCGCATTGCAAGGTGCAATTCTGAAATTTTTGCTTTTTCCTGCTCCTCTTAGCATGATAAAGAAGATTCAAAGAGAGTGAGATGCCAGCTCCTTTCATTCAGTCAGTAGCTTCAATCATTTCTGGACGTTTTTCAATGGTAAAAATCAATGAATATTGTAAATGCACAAACAGTAATTTCTCCACATTGCAAGGTGCAATTCTGAAATTTTTTGCTTTTTCCTGCTCCTCTTAGCATGATAAAGAAGATTCAAAGAGAGTGAGGTGCCAGCTCCTTTCATTCAGTCAGTAGCTTCAAACATTTCTGGTATATGAATAACATGTTTTTCAATGGCAAAATCAATGAATATTGTAAATGCACAAACAGTAATTTCTCCGCATTGCAAGGTGCAATTCTGAAATTGTTTGCTTTTTCCTGCTCCTCTTAGCATGATAAAGAAGATTCAAAGAGAGTGAGATGCCAGCTCCTTTCATTCAGTCAGTAGCTTCAATCATTTCTGGACGTTTTTCAATGGCAAAAATCAATGAATATTGTAAATGCACAAACAGTAATTTCTCCGCATTGCAAGGTGCAATTCTGAAATTTTTTGCTTTTTCCTGCTCCTCTTAGCATGATAAAGAAGATTCAAAGAGAGTGAGATGCCAGCTCCTTTCATTCAGTCAGTAGCTTCAAACATTTCTGGTATATGAATAACATGATGTTTTTCAATGGCAAAAATCAATGAATATTGTAAATGCACAAACAGTAATTTCTCCGCATTGCAAGGTGCAAGTCTGAAATTTTTTGCTTTTTCCTGCTCCTCTTAGCATGATAAAGAAGATTCAAAGAGAGTGAGATGCCAGCTACTTTCATTCAGTCAGTAGCTTCAATCATTTCTGGACGTTTTTCAATGGTAAAAATCAATGAATATTGTAAATGCACAAACAGTAATTTCTCCACATTGCAAGGTGCAATTCTGAAATTTTTTGCTTTTTCCTGCTCCTCTTAGCATGATAAAGAAGATTCAAAGAGAGTGAGATGCCAGCTCCTTTCATTCAGTCAGTAGCTTCAAACATTTCTGGTATATGAATAACATGATGTTTTTCAATGGCAAAAATCAATGAATATTGTAAATGCACAAACAGTAATTTCTCCGCATTGCAAGGTGCAATTCTGAAATTTTTTGCTTTTTCCTGCTCCTCTTAGCATGATAAAGAAGATTCAAAGAGAGTGAGATGCCAGCTCCTTTCATTCAGTCAGTAGCTTCAATCATTTCTGGACGTTTTTCAATGGTAAAAATCAATGAATATTGTAATGCACAAACAGTAATTTCTCCACATTGCAAGGTGCAATTCTGAAATTTTTTGCTTTTTCCTGCTCCTCTTAGCATGATAAAGAAGATTCAAAGAGAGTGAGGTGCCAGCTCCTTTCATTCAGTCAGTAGCTTCAAACATTTCTGGTATATGAATAACATGTGTTTTCAATGGCAAAAATCAATGAATATTGTAAATGCACAAACAGTAATTTCTCCGCATTGCAAGGTGCAATTCTGAAATTTTTTGCTTTTTCCTGCTCCTCTTAGCATGATAAAGAAGATTCAAAGAGAGTGAGATGCCAGCTCCTTTCATTCAGTCAGTAGCTTCAATCATTTCTGGTATTTGAATAACATGATGTTTTTCAATGGCAAAAATCAATGAATATTGTAAATGCACAAACAGTAATTTCTCCGCATTGCAAGGTGCAATTCTGAAATTTTTTGCTTTTTCCTGCTCCTCTTAGCATGATAAAGAAGATTCAAAGAGAGTGAGATGCCAGCTCCTTTCATTCAGTCAGTAGCTTCAAACATTTCTGGGTATATGAATAACATGATGTTTTTCAATGGCAAAAATCAATGAATATTGTAAATGCACAAACAGTAATTTCTCCGCATTGCAAGGTGCAAGTCTGAAATTTTTTGCTTTTCCTGCTCCTCTTAGCATGATAAAGAAGATTCAAAGAGAGTGAGATGCCAGCTACTTTCATTCAGTCAGTAGCTTCAATCATTTCTGGACGTTTTTCAATGTAAAAATCAATGAATATTGTAATTGCACAAACAGTAATTTCTCCACATTGCAAGGTGCAATTCTGAAATTTTTTGCTTTTTCCTGCTCCTCTTAGCATGATAAAGAAGATTCAAAGAGATGAGATGCCAGCTCCTTCATTCAGTCATACTTCAAACATTTCTGGTATATGTATAACATGATGTTTTTCAAATGGCAAAATTCAATGAATATTGTAAATGCACAAACAGTAATTTCTCCGCATTGCAAGGTGCAATTCTGAATTTTTTGCTTTTGCCTGCTCCTCTTAGCTTGATAAAGAATTTCAAAGAGAGTGAGATGCCAGCTCCTTTCATTCAGTCAGTAGCTAAACATTTCTGGTATATGAATAACATGATGTTTTTCGCAAAAATCAATGAATATTGTAATGCACAAACAGTAATTTCTCCGCGTGCAATTCTGAAATTTTTGCTTTTTCCTGCTCCTCTTAGCATGATAAGAAGATTCAAAGAGAGTGAGATGCCAGCTCCTTTCATTCAGTCAGTAGCTTCAAACATTTCTGGTATATGAATAACATGATGTTTTCAATGGCAAAAATCAATGAATATTGTAAATGCACAAACAGTAATTTCTCCGCATTGCAAGTGCAATTCTGAAAATTTTTTGCTTTTTCCTGCTCCTCTTAGCATGATAAAGAAGATTCAAAGAGAGTGAGATGCCAGCTCCTTTCATTCAGTCAGTAGCTTCAATCATTTCTGGACGTTT